>NC_087065.1:44075673-44115734 GCF_963678635.1 Symsagittifera roscoffensis
TTCCATGTTTCCGTCCCCAGAGAGGTAGAGTTTTAGTCAAACAGGAAAATTACTTCCGTTCGAAAACAAAGGAAAAATTTTTCGATCCAATAAATTGATTGGCGATAGCTAGCGCACTATGCAAAGCAAGTTTCATTTTCATCATTCGATCCGTTTTAGTACGATAACTTAAAAACAGAAGCTTTCTAAAACTATTAAATCAACAAGAAGTGAGTCAGTTTTTTTTCAGAGTTAAAGGTGATTGCCAATTAGTTTTTGAATGGAGAAACGTATCGTTTTTTCCCCATAAAAACTGCGGGTGTATTTTTGCAGATGTATTTGACCAAAAACTACACCAAAGCTTACACTTAATCTAATTATGCAGATAACCGAAGGTAATATAATTATTTTTTTGAACTTCAGTCTTCAAACATGAGTCGCATGTCTCGATAAACAGTCTTTTACGGACCGATGTATGTATAGGTCCTGGCGTTTGTCCGAAAACTGCTCAGAGATTTACTTATCTTATTGCCGGACAAACGATAATTTTTGCATTATTTAGGCTGCTGCAATTTATTTACAAAATTTAAAACCAAGCATGAAAAATGGCGTTGATTGACAGCGCTTTTTAGCAATCGAATCTAATTTACTGGATGAAAGATTTTTTTTTTCATAGCCGAATTGACCAGCAACAACTTTTTTAAAGAACTCAAATAACTTTTCAACTGATGTTTTTTTATTTTGGCGTTTATAGAGCAGACACAGCAACTGATTTTTGTGACCGCCATGCACTTATGTGTCTCATTGGCGTCTACAGTGCAAAAAGTAGGCTGCTTTGTGCAATGTAGATCCGCGTGGAAAGGCTCTTAATTTTGCTTCTAACATCCGGCCTAACAGACCAATCAAATTTGTGCAAGGATGCGTGAGCACTACTTCATAAATTAATGGATCGTAAAACGTAAAAAAACTGTAAATCAATACGGTACTTGCACACACTGGCTGTACGTACACTTCACTCTCACTTAAACAATTACTTTGATAGTCATATTACGTTACGCAATGTATAAACACAAAAACATAAACGGGTTATCGGAACATAAATTGACCTCTACACTACGTTCTCCCTTCGAAAAATTTCAATCCAAAAAATTTCTAGTAAATGATGCATCTGATTGATCATAATCAATCTAAACTATCATAGTTTGTCAGTTTGGTTGCATAACCATCGGTTACAAATGCCGCTATTCTTCCCTTTCTCTGATGGATCACAAATTCTCGTGTTCCTCTAAACTTTGACGAAGGTCGTCCTCCATCATGCTTATGGCTGAAATTTCGTCAGCAAGGTCTAAATCATCCGTTGCAAAAAGACCGCTCGAGTCGCCGCTTAGCTTGATTTTATCTGCCGTTCCTTGTACCATTGCTTATGCTCCTCTTGCTGAGTTTAATCGGCGTGCTGATTTTGACTCTCCGAGCCATGGGCACCGTTGATTCCAAGTCATTTCCGATCTGTATCAGCAATTCTCTCCCAGCCTGGTCTTTTGGCAACCGTGTCCTGTGTATTTCGGCCTGCGCAATGTCCACTAACTTAAGTTGGAATTCTTTCAACTATTCCTAAATGTAATCTCCAGCCCTTAGTATAGATATTGTAATTGAAAACCGCCTATGACGTTCCCCGTCGAATCCGTAACTGATGGGACCCCGATGTATGCTTAACGATGCGACGCAGTGTGTTCAGCACGTCGGCAAAATCCCCTGACACGTCTTTGTTAAGTCCAGCAATGTCGTCCTGTATGTAATCCTGTCCCCAGTAGAAGTGGCACATTTCTCTATCGAAATACGTGTCTTCGTCACTTCTCTTTTCGGGCTCGGAATCTTCTTCTGGAAGTTGGTGTTAATGGTTTCTTCACCCTGTCCACCACACCGGTGTTGCCTCCTCCTCTGTACCTATTCACTGTTCTCAGTACCACACTCGATGAAGCTTTCCACTGCTCCCCTAACTCTCCGTCAGAGGTATTCCGAGCCGTGAAAATTGCACTTTTGAACAACCTCTCCTCCAAAAACTTTTGTGGTCTTTTTTCTCGTAATGACCGTGTATTATGGCGAGTGACCGTCGTAGGCTGTGAACTCTCGGTTTTCTGCTGAGCCCCTGGGCTCTTAGAAGATGATGTACTCACCCCTCTTCCTTGGCGTCCATCGGCGTAGCTCTCGGCGACGACAGTTTGCCCCCTGTGGGTTGAGGTTCTTGGGTATCCATCTCCTGCGAGTCAGGCTCTCCTTCCTCCTCTGTATCCTCACCGCCCTCTTCTGCTGATGACATTGCCACCGGACTAGTTGGAAGCACAATGTCTCCAACCGGAGCACGCTGCCATCCTCTGGGCTCGAAAAAGGTACAATAACTCTTTTGGTCAGCATCTTATCCGACGGATTGCTTGTAGCTCTTTTGTTGTATCACTTGGCTTAGCACCCTCGGCTAACATCTCTGACACCAACGGCTGAGCCGTCGGGCACTTCGATTTTGCTTCTAAATGAAATGGGCGATTGCCTACCGGGCTCTCGGTAGACATCAGTGCCTCCGATGAGCTATCGATAGTTATCGGGTTCTCCGCAGTTCTCCTGGCAACTGAAACCTTTTCGTGAGTAATTCGCCAGTTGTCTCTTCTGATGCTGAAATTGCTGCAGTTTTGCGGGCATCCTAGTCTTGTTTGTCGCCCTTTCTAGCCGTTGGACTCTTGAACCACTTCCGGTAATGGCGTTCCTTTTGTCTGAAATACTTGTTCATTGAGTTGTTCAAAGTAAGGTTCCAATTTCAACCGATCCTTGATATTTCTAAAAAATTGTTTAACCTTTTTTTCTGGGCTTAAAGCACTAGAGCTTTGTTTGATTCCCCTGTCGAACTCTTCGGGACCGCCACATCCGATACTAACGGCTGAACATTCCCATGTTCGGTTCATCGTCTGGTCTACCGTAAACCTCCATTACCTTTGCGGGAAACATCTTCTTGTTTCGATCTAGAGAAAACAACACTTTTTTCCACGACAAGTTTTGAGTCGAAGCAGTTCTAATGTTGTACAGAGTTTCGTTTCAAGCAATTTTTAAACTTGGCTTTGGTTTCTGAAAGGAGTATGCCATAAGCCTTCCCGAAAAGTACGTACACAACGTTCAACCAGACCCGTGGCCCGATGCATCCCTACCGACGAAAAAATCAATTGTATATAATGTTGTGTACAAAATTGTCGAGTTGATTCAGCCACAATACCCGATCCTTGCTCGGTCCGTATCACCCTCGGTATAGCGTGGACTGTTATGTATTTTTCTACAATTTTTTTTCTAACCGCGGCCGTTGTACGCGTTGTTGTTTGAACCGTAGGGAATTTTGAGAAGCGATCGACACAAATCAGTAAGTACTTATTCGCACCCCAGGTGTAAGGCAATGGACCCAAGAAATCGACAAGTATTTCTTGGTTAGCTTCCTTTGTCGGATCCGAATTCGCAGTCTCAGTACTGAATATAACAAACTTTAAATTCTTACCGGATTTAATGCACTCTTCGCAATTTTCCGCGGTTATTTGAATCTTCCGATCCATGTATGGCCACCAGAAGTATTTATTAGCGACATAACGCACCTTAAAGAGACCCGCATGGTCTCTGCGTAAACGAGCCATAATAGGAGCTCGTAATTGAGGCGGAAACATCAATTTGTCCTCCATAAAAAATGCCAATAGAGGTGTGGAGTTTGGAAGCGTAATTTTAAATAAAGGCCCTTAATTGAGGAGAAAATAATATTTTGTCCTCAATAAACAAGATGCCATTAGAGGTGTGGTGTTTCGAAGCGTAATTACAAAATTAAGTTTCAAGATTCCGAATCGCTGTATAATCTTTTGCTAATGAAGCGTCAATAACGCACTCAGGATCTCATCAGCTTTAGTCAAGATTCAGATGAACTCGGCGTCAAAAAGTTCCGGTTAATCGAACAGGGTTGACGGGAACATTTCCACCGGTATGATGTGACAGTCAGCTGAAGGCTGTCTAGAAGAATTGGTACTATGAATGGTAATAAAAAGAATTTCCCTGGTGTCCCACCCCGGATTATTTACAGTAATCGAATCTGAGTTCTCGCTATCTACAAAAGGTTAACTAATTGGCAATTGTTTTAACTTTCTGTCGGGTAGTGAGTTCTGACACAAAATTGGATCAAGTGACACTTTTTGTACGCGTCAAAAATTTTTATCGCTGTGCATTCTTTTCGATTACGCAATTCCCGTTCAGATTTTGTTTTGTGCATGCCGTCATTTGCCAGTAAACTAGTTTGGCACGATTAGACCGCTTTGTGATCAGTAATTTTTTTTGGGCCACAAAGCAGCTAACAATTCAAACCCATTGATACTGTATTTCAACTCCGCTTCATTCAATAAACGAGAGACGTACGAAATAGGCTTCCAACCGTTTGGATAGAACTGTTACAATGCAGCGCCTAGACTTTTTTGATGCATCACACTTATTTTGTGTTTTTTTTCCGTATGTCGAATTAATGATTTTGTACAAACATTTTTAGTATAATTATCATTGTTCCAAATGCTCTTTCATGGTTTTCTCACCATTCAAATAGTCCGTGCTTCTTCAATAGGTCGCGGAAGAGTTCTGCTGCGTCCGCCCATTTTGGAATCAACCTAATAAATTGGTTCATTGAGCCAATCAAAAATCGGATGTTGATAATGTTTTCTGGTTTTTTCATTCTGAGTATCGACCAGACTTTTCTTTCCACCGGTGCTGTACCTTTGTTCGATAGTTTAAACCCAAACCACTCGCTATCTTTTGCAAACTTAGTGCCTTTACTCCACTTTACCGCAGCATTATTTTCAATTAAAACCTGCAGCAGTTTTCTCACTTCCCGCCAATGGCGCTCCGCCGACCCTCGCGTCGCTATGAGGATGTCTTCCAAGTACACATGAACACCCGGTAAATGCTCCACCAAGGAACCCATAAACCTTCCAAACTCATTAGGCAGATCTCCCAATCCGTAGAAACCAGTCTTTAACCGGTACGATCCCGTGATAATATCCCCAACTACGCTAAAATTTCGTTGCCGACTGGTTGCTTCACTCAGCGCCATCTGTGAGTACGCATTTTTTGAGTAGTTATTTGAGAATCATATCGGATCCGAGGTATTACCACTCACAGCTAAGGCCACATTATCGATTATTTCGTTCATGTTCAGCATTTGGTATCGATTGCGGCAGATCTGCTTATTAATCAGCTTGGAGTTTAAGGTCAGTTTGACTGAATTGTCCATTTTGCCGTTAAAACCGCGCGTAAGATAAAACAATCTTCGGTGCAATTACATAATATACAATATTCCCGTCTTGAGGCAACCCGTTTCATCGACTTTTGGTAACACATTGGTTTCATCGACTTTTGGTAACTTGAATTGGACATGGCGGCTCGTGAAAGTGTGTTCTAACTCGCAATTTTCAACGCCCCTTTCCGTTTGAATAGCTCCTTGAACTCTTTCAGCATAATTGTTCAATTATACTTGCATTGAGCCGGTGAATAGTCTCTGATAAAATTCAGGGTGCTGTCTGTCCCCCACATCGTTAAAGGACCCTGCTGTTTTTTTTTGGCGAACTTCGACGCCCAAGGCTGGCAGGATAATTTTTCCCTTAATAGCCCTTTGACCCCTCTGTGATAAAAAAAAATTCGGCAATTTTCGCCACAAAGCCTTTCGATTCAATATCCACAAAGATTCCGCCCATTATCCTAATCACGTCGTCTGTCGCACTATAAAAAATGTTCCTAATCTCCTCCGGCATGAATTTAACACCAATAAATTGATCTCGAGTTTCTAAATCATGTAGTTTCGTTTGCGAGATAAACGATAATGGGCTGGCGCAATCGTCCTGGCAGCATTCTGTCTGCAAACGGTTTTGGCCCATTTAAATTTCAATCAATTTCCAGTTTTTTTGCCACCCATTTCCATAAGGTTCCTGATCAAAAAACGCCAAATTCTTCTTCATCTTGTTTTTCCAACTTACGAATGACATTTCTTTCACACTGTGTGAACTCGTATGTACCGTCGACTTGATTGAACGATGATTTCTTACAAAATCTTGCGAAATGCCCGCGGCAACTGCAATTGTTGCAAGTTATGTTTTTTGCTTTACATTGGTCCCAATGATTCGGTTTTAGTTTTCCACAATTGTGACTTTTGTCCAGCATATGGTTCTTTACTCCATTAACCGGTTCTCGTTTGACGTAGCTTCCCTTTTGGCCCGGAAAATTCGAAGCTGCATTGTTTGGTCGTTTACCCTTAAATTAATTCTTACCGAATCTTGGCAATCTTCCACTAACTTTGTTGTACATAAGTTCACCCCTTTCGCGAACAGCAGCAAAAGTTAACGCCTCAGCCCGACTCATCGTTTCCATGCACCATTGCTTTTTCAGCTCTGCGTTTTTCATATTAAGTATGAAAACGTCACTATCAAGCGATTCTTCCCGATCACCGAAATCACAGCCGCGGGTGAGATCACTCAACGCCCCAAAGAATTGCTCCATGCCCTCATTATCTCTTAATCTTGTCCACAACATATGAATCCTTTGTTGGTAACACTCGGTTCTTCTTGAAACGTATCTGTTGGAATCTTCCACAATTCAGTGAAGGTCATGTGCACAATCTTACAATACCGATGTTTTGATTGAAATATATCTGTCCTTTTTTATCCAATGACAAAAATAACTTCGATTTCAATCGCTTATCCGCGTCACCCCGGGTCGATCCTTTGAACGTCCTGCGTTCGTTTTCCGCCCGCCGCTTTTTTTTCGTCCCGCCATGCTGTTATTGCCGTTGCGTTTTTCGTCTCCCGATCCGTTCTCGCCTGTTGGTCCTTTGTTTCAAGTGGCTTTTCCCCTGTCGGATAAGGACTATTGGGAAACCCATTATCTTGCAATCGATCCTTATTATCGAGTTCTTCCTTAGGGATAACTATCAGCTGGAAGCTCTGAATCCATTATTTCCCCGATACCGGGCTTCACTGCGATGGGCCAGCCCAAAAAAACGTCCAAACCACGATAGGCCGAATCCGTAATTGACTTCGCCATGTGCAAGTATGTGTGAGCACTACTTCATAACCTAAGTGGATCGTAAAACGTAGAAGAAACAACTTTAGCTCGATACGGTACTCGCAGCCACTGGCTGTACTTACACTTCACCCTGACTGTAACGTTGACCTCGTTAGTCATATGACTTCACGTAATGTATGAATATAATATAAACGTGTTATCGGAACATAACTTGAACTCTACATTATGAAACCCTCAATACAGTGACTGAAAATTTTCATAGCCAATACTGAATTATAAAGTTCCACAACTCCCGATGTAAAAATCAGAACTGTAAAGAAATCTGGATTGTTTCGTGTTTGTTTCGCTCTCATTTTGGTTTTCACTGTTTTGTGTAAACTGTTTTTTTTTGTCTATGACGAGCTATAGGAGGCCCCACAGCACCACCATGCAAAGTTAATGAAGCAATTGATGCTGATCTGACTTATGAAGCGAGAGATGTCACTATACCAAACATTTCAATAAATTGTAACTAAAAAAACTTCTAATCCTCGTTCTCGGACTGCACATTTTCAGCTAGGATATTGATATTATCAAAAACTAACGTAAAGTTAGCAAACAAAATGTTCTTTGAAACTGATGCGTTCCAGCACGACTCGTTCCACGACAATTGAAGCAAAGTCGCTTGACTTATTAATCTGACGATAGAGTTAGAATTTTGGGCAACGCGCTATATAAAGTTGCTTGTTATCAATTGGACACATTTCCTTCATTGTTACAGACATGTCGTCAAATTGACTGTCTGTATTACTTCTGGGACTAGTTTCAGTGTAAGCTGATGCTCACAATTGCTGGCACGTGTATTCTTTGTTTGAGTTTACTGTTGTGCTTAGCCTTCAAGATTGAAGTGTCAAAGTTGTGCGCTTTGGAGTATTTCAGCAATTATTGACAATAATGACTTCAAATCTGAAAAACCATTTAAGCGCTTCATTTAAACAGAAAAAAAATTTTACGAAAGGTTGATGTATAGTTTTTTTGATTGCGACTATACTATATTTGCTTGTCTTTATTTTAAATTGTGCCTATTCAAGTTGGTCAATCTTGAGTTGTTCTTAGTTCAACTAGAAGTCAAATATTTTTATATTGTGTACAAACTCCGGTAAATCAGCTAAGCAAGTAATGGATTTAACGCTTCTTACAGCAATTCATTTGATGAATTATTCATATCGTGAATATCCTTGGGAAGGGCAAATAGTTCAGAACCAAGATGGGTAGGATTTCGTATTGATAAGTCGTAGTAAGGTCTAGAAATCTTTTCTGTTCCGAAAAAGGCAAGTTTCACTGTGGGCCTATTAGCTTCTATAAGGTTTTTTTTGCATGAACGCGCAATGCATCAGTACTAGCAAACGCCAAAGCTTGTTTAACTTCAAAACTTTGTATCTCTCGCATTTCTCGTAGCGTAGTTTGGTCACTTTTTTGTTACATATGTGGTAAAATCGTTGTTTTTGCCAAATCTCTCTTGATTGTTAAACGCGACTCTCTCAGCTCCGCTACATTGAAATAAAATGTAAAGAAAAGTAGGTATCAATTCTGCTGTTCTGTTTCACAAAATAAAGTGGAGTGGTGCTTGGCTCCCTAATTTAGGACTGTGCACCTGTTCATTGAGTTGGATTCGGTAGCACGATGCGTTCCAAGCCAAATAAAGCAAAGTCGTTTGTCTTTTGCTAGCTTAACATTTTGATTCGACGATAGTGTTTGAATATTGGGCAACGCTCTATATAAGGTTGCTCGTTATTATTAGACACAATTCCTTCATTGATAAAAACTTGTCGTCAAACTGACTATCTGTATTACTTCTTGGATTAGTTTCTATGTAAGGTAATGCTCATGGTTGCAGGAACATGTATTCATTGTGTGAGCGTACGATTACACTAATCATTCAAGATTGGTACATCAAGGTTGTGGGTTTTGGAGTTTTTCAGAAATTAAAGACAATATTGACTTCAAATCGGAAAAAAAAAACATCTCAAACGCTTGACTTAAATAAAAAGAATTTTACGGATGTATAGTTTTCAGGTCAATTTGTTCCTGTTCAAAATGGTCAAAGAGGTTGACAAATAACCTTGAAGACTCTTTTGTTCATTTAGAAGTCAAATTTATTATCATTGTTTACAATGCAACAAGAACAATAAAATCTATCAAAGCAGATTGACCAGATAGATAGACCGACTATTACCATTTGACCTTAATAAAAAACATCTCGCGGGTAGCAAAATGGGGCTAATTGACTATATTTCAAGGCACCCAGTAGGAAAACCTCAACCGCCCGCGTACTGGGATGAACATTTTGTAGTCGCACTGATTGACGATTTCCTCGCTTGCCTTGAATTTCAAGATAGCGCAAGCTTAAATTTAGAAATGAACTCAAATTCGTACGGAGTAACTAACACGCAAAAGCTCGACCGGAACGAAAACGGTATTCGTTGAGATTCGTTTGAAACACATAACACGTTCACTTTAAGTAGTCAACAGCCAAATTTCATTCGGTACCAACATTGTCCGAAATTTAAGAAGCGTAAATTTGATCATTATCAAAATCACGTCTAGAACAAACAACACCACTCTGAAATGAACAGGCAAATCACGAACACTGCATCCGGAATGTCTTTGCCTCCGTTCCAACGAATCCTGCGAAAATGCCACAAAGGGGCTCAGACAACAATTTCTATCCATCCGAAGAACATTTCTTCCTTCGACACGTTCAAACAGTTGCAAAAGGACCTGACATTCAGTGATACATCTCATCAGGCCATACCTTCAGAGGATAGCTTAACTTTTCAACGAATACCCAGAGACCAAGCCTGCCAAACAAACCAAGAGGAAACCCCACAACCATGTTGGGCCAACACGATGACAGAGGAAGAGGACGTCCCGATGTATCGACGCCAGCTTAGGAAAGTGTTTGACAGTTCGTTCATAGCAGCAGTAACAAAGAAGGATAGGTCCCTCAACCCTTTGCTGAACATGGTAGTTGAACCCAACGAAAAAATCCAATTGGATTTCGCGGAGCCGCTGCCGGACGAAAATAATAAGGATGTCTACATTCTGGTAGGGGTCGACCGTTTCACCCGTTTCGCAAAAAATAAAGCGGACACAATAATCCGATTTATGCAAACCCACATAGTAAACGATGGGTCCCACGAAACATACGGTGTGATCAGGCACAAGGGTTTTGGGCGAAAAAGTTAATGTTGAATTGTAAAGATAATAACATCAAACTTATATTCGCACCGGTCGACGATCACCGATCCATCGGTAGGGTGTAACGACTAATAAGAACGCTAAAATCAAGGCACTCGGTTATGAAAATCGATAACCGAAACATACCACATAAACTTGCATCAGACGTGACCGAACTTATCAAAATCCTAAGAATAACGCCGAGCGCCACAACTAAATTAACACCATTCGAAGCGCATTTTGGTAGAAAACCAAACACGCCATTAAGCAATATATCTACTTCTCCCAAATCGTCAAACTTGTGATGGGAAATTACAAAGATTTCTTGTTTAGACCAAAAAGTCATAACGAAACCAGCACTAACAGCAGAAGCAATATGGAATTGGAATGCTAACAGTGAGGACGAGTTGAACATCAAATATCGGCAACAACAGGAACCACAAATGGTGCCAGACAACATACCATCATCCTCAAGACAAACAGCCGCCGCCAAACAAACGGTTAAGTTGAGCCAGTAACCCCACCAGCATCCACGGGGAAAAGAAAGGCAACCACGCCAGCCAAAGATCCGCAGGGATTTAGTGGTTAGTTTTGACCGTCGGCTATTAGATCGATTCCCTAACGACGCGTTCCACGACAATTGAAGCAAAGTCGCTTGACTTATTGATCTGACGATAGAGTTAGAACTTTGGCCAACGCGCCAAATAAAGTTGCTTGTTATCAATTGGACACAGTTCCTTCATTGTTACAAACATGTCGTCAAATTGACTGTCTGTATTACTTCTGGGAATAGTTTCCGTGTAAGCTGATGCTCATAATTGCTGGCAAGTGTATCCTTTGTTGAGTGTACGGTTATGCTTAGCCTTCAAGATTGAAGTGTCAAAGTAGTGCGCTTTGGAGTAGTGCGCTTTCAGCAATTATTGACAATAATGACTTCAAATCTGAAAAACCATTTAAGCGCATCACTTAAACAGAAAAAAATTTTACGGAAGGTTGATGTATAGTTTTTTGCTTGCGACCATACTGTATTTGCTTGTCTTTATTTTAAATTGTGCCTATTCAAGTTGGTCAAGATGGTTGATGCATAATCTTGAGTTGTTCTTAGTTCAACTAGAAGTCAATTTTTTTTATATTGTGTACAAACTCCGGTAAATCAGCTAAGCAAGTAATGGATTTATCGCTTCTTACAGCAATTCATTTGATGAATTATTCATATCGTGAATATCCTTGGGAAGGGCAAATAGTTCAGAACCAAGATGGGTAGGGTTTCGTATTGATAAGTCGTAGTAAGGTCTAGAAATCTTTTCTGTTCCGGAAAAGGCAAGTTTCACTGTGGGCCTATTAGCTTCTAGAAGGTTTTTTTTTGCATGAACGTGCAATGCATCAGCACTAGCAAACGCCAAAGCTTGTTTAACTTCAAAAGTTTGTATCTTTCGCATTTCTCGTAGCGTAGTTTGGTCACTTCTTTGTTACATATGTGGTAAAATCGTTGTTTTTGTCAAATCTCTCTTGATTGTTAAACGCGACTCTCTCAGCTCCGCAAAACTGAAATAGAATGTAAAGAAAAGTAGTTATCATTTCTGCTGTTCTGTTTCACAAAATAAAGTGGAGTGGTGCTTGTTTCCCTAATTTGGGACTGCGCATCTGTTCATTGAGTTGGATTCGGTAGCACGATGCGTTCCAAGCCAAATAAAGCAAAGTCGTTTGTCTTTTGCTAGCTTAACATTTTGATTTGACGATAGTGTTTCAATATTGGGCAACGCTCTATATAATGTTGCTCGTTATCAATTAGACACAATTCCTCCATTGAAAAAAACTTGTCGTCAAACTGACTATCTGTATAACTTCTTGGATTAGTTTCCATGTAAGGTAATGCTCATGGTTGCAGGAACATGTATTCATTGTGTGAGCGTACAATTACACTAATCATTCAAGATTGGTACATCAAGGTTGTGGGTTTTGGATTTTTTCAGAAATTAAAGACAATATTGACTTCAAATCTGAAAAAACCTCTCAAACGCTTGACTTAAATAAAAAAAATTTTACGGAGCGACAGATGTATAGTTTTCAGGTCAATTTGTTCCTGTTCAAAATGGTCAAAGAGGTTGACAAATAACCTTGAAGATTCTTTTGTTCATTTAGAAGTCAAATTTATTATCATTGTTTACAATGCAACAAGAACAATAAAATCTATCAAAGCAGATTGACCAGATGGATAGACTGACTATTACCATTTGACATTGATAAAAAACATCTCGCGGGTAGCAAAACGGGGCTAATTGACTATATTTCAAGGCACCCAGAAGGAAAACCTCAACCGCCCGCGTACTGTGATGAACATTTTGTAGTCGCACTCATTGACGATTTCCTCGCTTGCCTTGAATTTCAAGATAGCGCAAGCTTGAATTTAGAAATGAACTCAAATCCGTACGGAGTAACTAACACGCAAAAGCTCGACCGGAACGAAAACGGTATTCGTTGAGATTCGTTTGAAACACATAACACGTTCACTTTAAGTAGTTAACAGCCAAATTTCAGTCGGTACCAACATTGTCCGAAATTTGAGAGGCGTAAATTTAATCATTATCAAAATCACGTCAAGAACCAAAACACCACTCTGAAATGAACAGGCAAATCACGAGCACTGCATCCGGAATGTCTTTGCCTCCGTTCCAACTAATCCTGCGAAAATGCCACAAAGGGGCTCAGACAACAATTTCTATTCATCCGAAGAACATTTCTTCCTTCGACACGTTCAAACAATTGCAAAAGGACCTGACAATCAGTGATACATCTCATCAGGTCAGACCTTCAGAGGATAGCTTAACTTTTCAACGAATACCCAGAGACCAAGCCTGCCAAACAAACCAAGAGGAAACCCCACAACCATGTTCGGCCAACACGATGACAGAGGAAGATGACGTCCCGATGTATCGGTGCCAGCTTAGGAAAGTGTTTGACAGTTCCCTTATAGCAGCAGCAACAAAGAAGGATAGGTCCCTCAACCCTTTGCTGAACATAGTCAGAGGACAAAAATGGGAGACTATAAAGTCATGTTACGGACCCTACTTCTATAACGTAAGACATAGGCTCTCAGTGCGAGATGGAATCCTTCTCTACGACGACCGAGCAGTGATACCTAAACAGTTGAGACAAACTCTCGTTGACTCACTCCACTTGACACAACCAGGCCAAGGCGGGATGCTGGAGGCAGCAACGAAAGTATGGTATCCGTACGTAGACAGGGACATCGTTTCCACAGCCCAGAACTGTAAAGAGTGCCCCCAGAAAAGTAAAAGCCTAAGGGTTATATCGGGGAATACTCATTTCACGTCATTAGATTCGGTAGTTGAACCCAACGAAGAAATCCAATTGGATTTCGCGGAGCAGCTGCCGGACGACAATAATAAGGATGTCTACATTCTGGTAGGGGTCGACCGTTTCTCCCGTTTCCCATCAGCCAAAGTAGTCACAAATCATGAAGCGGACACAATAATCCGATTTAAGCAAACCCACATAGTAAACGATGTGTCCCACGAAACATACGGCGTGATCAGGCACAAGGGTTTTGGGCGAAAAATTTTATGTTGAATTGTAAAGATAATAACATCAAACTTATATTCGCACCGGTCGACGATCACCGATCCATCGGTAGGGTGTAACGACTAATAAGAACGCTAAAATCAAGGCACTCGGTTATGAAAATCGATAACCGAAACATACCACATAAACTTGCATCAGACGTGACCGAACTTATCAAAATCCTAAGAATAACGCCGAGCGCCACAACTAAATTAACACCATTCGAAGCGCATTTTGGTAGAAAACCAAACACGCCATTAAGCAATATATCTACTTCTCCCAAATCGTCAAACTTGTGATGGGAAATTACAAAGATTTCTTGTTTAGACCAAAAAGTCATAACGAAACCAGCACTAACAGCAGAAGCAATATGGAATTGGAATGCTAACAGTGAGGACGAGTTGAACATCAAATATCGGCAACAACAGGAACCACAAATGGTGCCAGACAACATACCATCATCTTCAAGACAAACAGCCGCCGCCAAACAAACGGTTAAGTTGAGCCAGTAACCCCACCAGCATCCACGGGGAAAAGAAAGGCAACCACGCCAGCCAAAGATCCGCAGGGATTTAGTGGTTAGTTTTGACCGTCGGCTATTAGATCGATTCCCTAACGACGCGTTCCACGACAATTGAAGCAAAGTCGCTTGACTTATTGATCTGACGATAGAGTTAGAACTTTGGGCAACGCGCCAAATAAAGTTGCTTGTTATCAATTGGACACAGTTCCTTCATTGTTACAAACATGTCGTCAAATTGACTGTCTGTATTACTTCTGGGAATAGTTTCCGTGTAAGCTGATCTGACGCTCATAATTGCTGGCAAGTGTATCCTTTGTTTGAGTGTACGGTTATGCTTAGCCTTCAAGATTGAAGTGTCAAAGTAGTGCGCTTTGGAGTAGTGCGCTTTCAGCAATTATTGACAATAATGACTTCAAATCTGAAAAACCATTTAAGCGCATCACTTAAACAGAAAAAAATTTTACGGAAGGTTGATGTATAGTTTTTTGCTTGCGACCATACTGTATTTGCTTGTCTTTATTTTAAATTGTGCCTATTCAAGTTGGTCAAGATGGTTGATGCATAATCTTGAGTTGTTCTTAGTTCAACTAGAAGTCAATTTTTTTAATATTGTGTACAAACTCCGGTAAATCAGCTAAGCAAGTAATGGATTTATCGCTTCTTACAGCAATTCATTTGATGAATTATTCATATCGTGAATATCCTTGGGAAGGGCAAATAGTTCAGAACCAAGATGGGTAGGGTTTCGTATTGATAAGTCGTAGTAAGGTCTAGAAATCTTTTCTGTTCCGGAAAAGGCAAGTTTCACTGTGGGCCTATTAGCTTCTAGAAGGTTTTTTTTTGCATGAACGTGCCATGCATCAGCACTAGCAAACGCCAAAGCTTGTTTAACTTCAAAAGTTTGTATCTTTCGCATTTCTCGTAGCGTAGTTTGGTCACTTCTTTGTTACATATGTGGTAAAATCGTTGTTTTTGTCAAATCTCTCTTGATTGTTAAACGCGACTCTCTCAGCTCCGCAAAACTGAAATAGAATGTAAAGAAAAGTAGTTATCATTTCTGCTGTTCTGTTTCACAAAATAAAGTGGAGTGGTGCTTGTTTCCCTAATTTGGGACTGCGCATCTGTTCATTGAGTTGGATTCGGTAGCACGATGCGTTCCAAGCCAAATAAAGCAAAGTCGTTTGTCTTTTGCTAGCTTAACATTTTGATTTGACGATAGTGTTTCAATATTGGGCAACGCTCTATATAATGTTGCTCGTTATCAATTAGACACAATTCCTTCATTGAAAAAAACTTGTCGTCAAACTGACTATCTGTATAACTTCTTGGATTAGTTTCCATGTAAGGTAATGCTCATGGTTGCAGGAACATGTATTCATTGTGTGAGCGTACAATTACACTAATCATTCAAGATTGGTACATCAAGGTTGTGGGTTTTGGAGTTTTTCAGAAATTAAAGACAATATTGACTTCAAATCTGAAAAAACCTCTCAAACGCTTGACTTAAATAAAAAAAATTTTACGGAGCGACAGATGTATAGTTTTCAGGTCAATTTGTTCCTGTTCAAAATGGTCAAAGAGGTTGACAAATAACCTTGAAGATTCTTTTGTTCATTTAGAAGTCAAATTTATTATCATTGTTTACAATGCAACAAGAACAATAAAATCTATCAAAGCAGATTGACCAGATGGATAGACTGACTATTACCATTTGACATTGATAAAAAACATCTCGCGGGTAGCAAAACGGGGCTAATTGACTATATTTCAAGGCACCCAGAAGGAAAACCTCAACCGCCCGCGTACTGTGATGAACATTTTGTAGTCGCACTCATTGACGATTTCCTCGCTTGCCTTGAATTTCAAGATAGCGCAAGCTTGAATTTAGAAATGAACTCAAATCCGTACGGAGTAACTAACACGCAAAAGCTCGACCGGAACGAAAACGGTATTCGTTGAGATTCGTTTGAAACACATAACACGTTCACTTTAAGTAGTCAACAGCCAAATTTCAGTCGGTACCAACATTGTCCGAAATTTGAGAGGCGTAAATTTAATCATTATCAAAATCACGTCAAGAACCAACAACACCACTCTGAAATGAACAGGCAAATCACGAGCACTGCATCCGGAATGTCTTTGCCTCCGTTCCAACTAATCCTGCGAAAATGCCACAAAGGGGCTCAGACAACAATTTCTATTCATCCGAAGAACATTTCTTCCTTCGACACGTTCAAACAATTGCAAAAGGACCTGACAATCAGTGATACATCTCATCAGGTCAGACCTTCAGAGGATAGCTTAACTTTTCAACGAATACCCAGAGACCAAGCCTGCCAAACAAACCAAGAGGAAACCCCACAACCATGTTCGGCCAACACGATGACAGAGGAAGATGACGTCCCGATGTATCGGTGCCAGCTTAGGAAAGTGTTTGACAGTTCCCTTATAGCAGCAGCAACAAAGAAGGATAGGTCCCTCAACCCTTTGCTGAACATAGTCAGAGGACAAAAATGGGAGACTATAAAGTCATGTTACGGACCCTACTTCTATAACGTAAGACATAGGCTCTCAGTGCGAGATGGAATCCTTCTCTACGACGACCGAGCAGTGATACCTAAACAGTTGAGACAAACTCTCGTTGACTCACTCCACTTGACACAACCAGGCCAAGGCGGGATGCTGGAGGCAGCAACGAAAGTATGGTATCCGTACGTAGACAGGGACATCGTTTCCACAGCCCAGAACTGTAAAGAGTGCCCCCAGAAAAGTAAAAGCCTAAGGGTTATATCGGGGAATACTCATTTCACGTCATTAGATTCGGTAGTTGAACCCAACGAAGAAATCCAATTGGATTTCGCGGAGCAGCTGCCGGACGACAATAATAAGGATGTCTACATTCTGGTAGGGGTCGACCGTTTCTCCCGTTTCCCATCAGCCAAAGTAGTCACAAATCATGAAGCGGACACAATAATCCGATTTAAGCAAACCCACATAGTAAACGATGTGTCCCACGAAACATACGGTGTGATCAGGCACAAGGGTTTTGGGCGAAAAATTTTATGTTGAATTGTGAAGATAATAACATCAAACTTATATTCGCACCGGTCGACGATCACCGATCCATCGGTATGGTGTAACGACTAATGAGAACGCTAAAATCAAGACTCTCGGTTATGAAAATCGGTAACCGAAACATACCACATAAACTTGCATCAGACGTGACCGAACTTATCAAAACCCTAAGAATAACGCCGAACGCCTCAACTAAATTAACACCATTCGAAGCGCATTTTGGTAGAAAACAAACACGCACTTAAGCAATATAGCCACATCTCCCAAATCGTCAAATTTGTGATGGGAAGTTACAAAGATTGCTTGTTTAGACCAAAAAGTCATAACGAAACCAGCACTAACAGCAGAAGCAGTATGGAATCGGAATGCTAACAGTGAGGACGAATTGGACATCAAATATCGGCAACAACAGGAACCACAAATGGTGCCAGACAACATACCATCATCCTCAAGACAAACAGCCGCCGCCAAACAAACGGTTAAGTTGAGCCAGTAACCCCACCAGCATCCACGGGGAAAAGAAAGGCAACCACACCAGCCAAATATCCGCAGGGATTTAGTGGTTAGTTTTGACCCTCGGCTATTGGATCGATTCCCTATAGGTGCGCACTTACCTTTATCTAATACCGCATACGATCTAATAAGAGAAAAACGAAAATTCTTAAACGAAAAAACAAGCAACGACATAGAAAAAATAAGGACTAGAAAACCTATACGAACCTTAAAAAGACAAGAAAAATAAAATATGGAAAGGGGCCATTTGTATTTCTTAAAGATCCAGCCTACTATTAACACAAAACTACGACTAAAAAGTGATCGAGTGGCAAGGAAAACGGGCACTATAGCCAGGAAAATCAAAAACCAGGGGTTTCCGATGCGCAGTTTAAAATTTTGGAAAACGGTTCTATCATGAATTACTCACCACACACAGCTTGGGTCCGGGAAGACGGCAAGCAACCACGGGTTATTAGACACGGTGGTCTCGCTTTTGTACCAGACTCACGGGTCTACGGAAAATGCCGCCCAGCAGCCCTTAAAGACTTTGTTCCTTTAAACACTTACCCAAAGCAAAACCTCGTGTTTCAGTAAGAAGCCCAAAGCAAGACGAACCAATACAGGCCACCAATCAGGTGGTACCCGAAATTTAAAAGACAAAAGTGAGCCCGAAAAAACCGCCTCCAGAAAACCTGGAACAAATTCTCTCCCAATCCAGAAACCGACGAGCGTTAGGACATGACGGTCTGCTCAAGAGAAACACCCAGAAGACAAATACAAATCAGGACATCTCTACCAAACCGCAACCAATTGGCAAACAAAACCCAATGAACAAACTAAAAAAGAGCAGACTCGCAAATGCGGATATCCAATTTGAATGCGATACGTCTATCTCATTATCGGATACGGATTTCAATCGCAAAACACCTTCCCCTAAAAAACCAGCTCCTAAAAGACTGGACACAAAGAAAACACCAGAGGATTTTGATCAACAATGTCGCCGCTCCATGAGGACTCGTACCATTGCGTTGGCCGGGAAATTTGGCAATGCTATACCGATTAGCACCATAGAAACGCAAAACATAGACAACCGCAATGTAGTCTGTCAAATAGACATAGTCCCGACACCAGAGGCAGTATCAAAAGATACAAGCAACGCCACACCTCAACATGAATCTCAAGAGGTAATTTCATTGTCATCCTCAGTAGAGTGCGTGGAGATCCAGTTGGAATCAGATACACCGGAGAACGTAAGAGCCTCTAGCCAACAAAAGGACAATGTCCTCAAAACTCCGACACAAGCATGCGAACGAAAAGACTCGACAACGCCAGCTGCTCAACAACAAATGGCAATCAACTCGAGGTACGTAATTGATAGACCACCACAAGCCACTACTCCTGATGCGACTTTCTTGAAGAGTTTTGACGCAGCAATGAATGTTTTGAATGATATCTCCGCGATCAAAATTTTCATGACGTTTAAAGAGAGAGAAAAACAACATCGAAAATTACTGTGGACAACCTATCTTCACCAACGGACGCTGCGGATATTCTGCCGAAAACATCAAACGAGGACAAAACCAAAAATTAGTGTAATTTTTTTTTTCAAAAAAGGGGAAGGTTATCCAGTGGACAGTAAGAAAACTCAGCTTATCAGATAGTTCATACAGGTACTAAAACAAGAAACATATTATTATATTGATACAATTCCTCGGCTCTACATATACATATATAACCAGTTGGTACATATATACATAATCTATAGAGATCTGTGATAAAACGTTGTTAGTAAACCTAACTCATTATGTACTAATTCTAATGAGTTCTGACTCTCACATGCTTTTGAGGTCAGTTCAAAACAGAAACAGATTCTCGTTTAACAAACTGAATTTAAGTTGAACAAACTTTTCTTATTTCGAACACCATTCAGAATCTCAATCCAGCTATAGACATTCCGTGGGTATAACAGATGATGACTTGCAGTGAGAATTTAGAAATACACTATTGAACCAAAACAAGCGCAAAATCAGGTTTTTTTCTCGGTAAAATACCTGTTTTTAAGGGTGAGTTTGGACAACATTCACTGGGAATTAAAAAAAACTTTTCCGTAGACCATGAGCAAATGGCCAAAGCTACCTTCTATGAAATGAATATAATTTGGTTTCAAGGACTTAAAAAGGTTCTCCGGGTATGAAAAAAACTGTTTTAATCATCTGCCCTAAGCTTTGAATCGTAATGAAGTCTTAAATAATCGGAGAATAAGTTTGTTCATGTAACGTTAAGTTTTCCATGTTTCCGTCCCCAGAGAGGTAGAGTTTTAGTCAAACAGGAAAATTACTTCCGTTAGAAAACAAAGGAAAAAATTTTTGATCCAATAAATTGATTGGCCAGAGCTAGCGCACTATGCAAAGCAAGTTTCATTTTCATCATTCGACCCGTTTTAGTACGATAACTTAAAAACAGAAGCTTTCTAAAATTCTTAAAAGAACAAGAAGTGAGTCAATTTTTGCTTCAGAATTGAAGGTGATTGCCAATTAGTTCTTGAATTGAGAAACGAATCGTTTTTTCCCGATAATAACTGCGGGGGAGTTTTTGCAGATGTATTTGACCAAAAACTACACCAAAGCTTACACTTAATCTAATTATGCAGATAACCGAAGGTGATAAAATTAAATTTTTGAACTTCAGTCTTCAAACATAAGTCGCTTGTCTCGATAAACAGTCTTTTACGGACCGGTGTATGTATAGGTCCCTGCGTTTGTCCGAAAACTGCTCAGAGATTTACTTATCTTATTGCCGGACAAACGATAATTTTTGGATTAATTAGGCTGCTGCAATTTATATACAACATTTAAAACCAAGCATGAAAATTGGCGTTGATTGACAGCGCTTTTTAGCAATCGAATCTAATTTACTGGATTAAAGATTTTTTTCATAGCCGAATTGACCAGCAACAACTTTTTTAAAGAACTCAAATAACTTTTCAACTGAATTTTTTTTTAATTTGGCGTTTATAGAGCAGACACAGCAACTGATTTTTGTGACCGTCATGAACTTATGTGTCTCATTGACGCCTACAGTGCAAAAAGTAGGCTGCTTTGTGCAATGTAGATCCGCGTGGAAAGGCTCTATATTTTGCTTCTAACATCCGGCCTAACATACCAATCAAATTTGTGCAAGGATGCGTGAGCACTACTTCATAACTTAAGTGGATCGTAAAACGTTAAAAAACTGTAAATCAATACGGTACTTGCACACACTGGCTGTACGTACACTTCACTCTCACTTAAACAATTACTTTGATAGTCATATTACGTTACGCAATGTATAAACACAAAAATATAAACGGGTTATCGGAACATAAATTGAACTCTACACTACGTTCTCCCTTCGAAAAATTTCAATCCAAAAAATTTCTAGTAAATGATGCATCTGATTGATCATAATCAATCTAAACTATCATAGTTTGTCAGTTTGGTTGCATAACTATCGGTTACATATGCCGCTATTCTTACTCTTCTCTGATGGATCACAAATTCTCGTGTTCCTCTAAACTTTGACGAAGGTCGTCCTCCATCATGCTTATGGCTGAAATTTCGTCAGCAAGGTCTAAATCATCCGTTGCAAAACGAGCGCTCGAGTTGCCGCTTAGCTTGATTTTATCTGCCGTTCCTTGTACCATTGCGTATGCTCCTCTTGCTGAGTTTAATCGGCGTGCTGATTTTGACTCTCCGAGCCATGGGCACCGTTGATCCCATGTCATTTCCCATCCGTATCAGCAATTCTCTCCCAGCCTGGTCTTTTGCCAACCGTGCCCTGTGTATTTCGGCCTGCGCAATGTCCACTAACTTAAGTTGGAATTCTTTCAACTATTCCTTAATGTAATCGCCAGCCCTTAGTAAAGATATTGTAATTGAAAACCGTCTTTGACTTTCCCCGTCGAATCCGTAACTGATGGGACCCCCGATGTATGCTTAACGATGCGACGCAGTGTGTTCAGCACGTCGGCAAAATGCCCTGACACGTCTTTGTTAAATCCAGCAATGTTGTCCTGTATGTAATCCTGTCCCCAGTAGAAGTGGCACATTTCTATTTCGAAATACGTGTCTTCGGCACTTCTCTTTTCGGGCTCGGAATCTTCTTCTGGAAGTCGGTGTTAATGGTTTCTTCACCCTGTCCACCACACCGATGTTGCCTCCTCCTCTGTACCTATTCACTGTTCTCAGTACGACACTCGATGAAGCTTTCCACTGCTCCCCTAACTCTTCGTCAGAGGTATTCCGAGCCGTGAAAATTGCACTTTTGAACAACCTCTCCCCCAAAAACTTTTGTGGTCTTTTTTCTCGTAATGACCGTGTATTATGGCGAGTGACCGTCGTTTTCTGCTGACCCCTTGGGCTCTTAGAAGATGATGTACTCACCCCTCTTCCTTGGCGTCCATCGGCGTAGCTCTCGGCGACGACAGTTTGCCCCCTGTGGGTTGAGGTTCTTGGGTATCCATCTCCTGCGAGTCAGGCTCTCCTTCCTCCTCTGTATTCTCACCGCCCTCTTCTGCTGATGACATTGTCACCGGACTAGTTGGAAGCACAGTGTCTCCAACCGGAGCACGCTGCCATCCTCTGGGCTCGAAAAAGGTACAATCTCTCTTTTGGTCAGCATCTTATCCGACGGAATTGCTTGTAGCTCTTTTGTTGTATCACTTGGCTTAGCACCCTCGGCTAACATCTCTGACACCAACGGCTGAGCCGTCGGGCACTTCGATATTGCTTCTAAATGAAATGGGCGATTGCCTACCGGGCTCTCGGTAGACATCAGTGCCTCCGATGAGCTATCGATAGTTATCGGGTTCTCCGCAGTTCTCCTGGCAACTGAAACCTTTTCGTGAGTAATTCGCCCAGTTGTCTCTTCTGATGCTGAAATTGCTGCAGTTTTGCGGGCGTCCTAGTCTTGTTTGTCGCCCTTTCTAGCCGTTGGACTCTTGAAACAATTCCGGTAATGGCGTTCCATTTGTCTGAAATACTTGTTTATTGAGTTGTTCAAAGAAAGGTTCCGATTTCAACCGATCCCTGATATTTCGAAAAAATTGTTTAACCTTTTTTTCTGGGCTTAAAGCACTAGAGCTTTGTTTGATTCCCCTGTCGAACTCTTCGGGACCGCCACATCCGGTACTAACGGCTGAACATTCCCATGCTCGGTTCATCGTCTGGTCTACCGTAAACCTCCATTACCTTTGCGGGAAACATCTTCTTGTTTCGATCTAGAGAAAACAACACTTTTTTCCACGACAAGTTTTGAGTCGAAGCAGTTCTAATGTTGTACAGAGTTTCGTTTCAAGCAAATTTTAAACTTGGCTTTGGTTTCTGAAAGGAGTAAGCCATAAGCCTTCCCGAAAAGTACGTACACAACGTTCAACCAGACCCGTGGCCCGATGCATCCCTACCGACGAAAGAATCAATTTTATATAATGTTGTGTACAAAATTGTCGAGTTGATTCAGCCACAATTCCCGATCCTTGCTCGGTCCGTATCACCCTCGGTATAGCGTGGACTGTTATGTATTTTTCTACATTTTTTTTTCTAACCGCCGCCAGTGTACGCGTTATTGTTTGAACCGTAGGGAATTTTTAGAAGCTATCGACACAAATCAGTAAGTACTTATTCGCACCCCACGTGTAAGGCAATGGACCCAAGAAATCGACTAGTATTTCTTGGTTAGCTTCCCTTGTCGGATCCCAATTCGCAGTCTCAGTACTGAATATGAAAAACTTTAAATTCTTACCAGATTTAAGGCACTCTTCGCAATTTTCCGCGGTTAGTTGAATCTTCCGATCCATGTATGGCCACCAGAAGTATTTATTAGCGACATAACGCATCTTAAAGAGATCCGCATGGCCTCTGCGTAAACAAGCCATAATAGGAACATGTAATTGAGGCGGAAACATCAGTTTGTCATCCATAAAAAAATGCCAATAGAGGTGTGGAGTTTGAAAGCATAATTTTAAATAAAGGCCCTTAATTGAGGAGAAAATTTATTTTGTCCTCAATAAACAAGATGCCATTAGAGGTGTGGTGTTTCGAAGCGTAATTACAAAAATAACTTTCAAGATTCCGAATCGCCGTATAATCTTTTGCTAATGAAGCGTCAATAACGCACTCAGGATCTCATCAGCTTTAGTCAAGATTCAGATGAACTCGGCGTCAAAAAGTTCCGGTTAATCGAACAGGATTGACGGGAACATTTCCACCGGTACGATGTGACAGTCAGCTGAAGGCTGTCTAGAAGAATTGGTACTATGAATGGTAATAAAAAGAATTTCCCTGGTGTCCCACCCCGGGTTTTTTACAGTAATTGAATCTGAATTCTCGCTATCTCCTAAAAGTTAACTATTTGGCAATTGTTTTAACTTTCTGTCGGGTAGTGATTTCTGACACAAAATCTGATCAAGTGACACTTTTTGTACGCGTCAAAAAATTTTATCGCTGTGCATTCTTTTCGATTACGCAATTCCCGCTCAGATTTTGTTTTGTGCATGCCGTCATTTGCCAGTAAACTAGTTTGGTACGATTAGACCGCTTTGTGATCAGTAATTTTTTTGGGCCACAAAGCAGCTAAAAATTCAAACCCATTGATACTGTATTTCAACTCCGCTTCATTCAATAAACGAGAGACGTACGAAATAGGCTTCCAACCGTTTGGAGAGAACTGTTACAGTGCAGCCCCTAGGCCTTTTTTGATGCATCAAACTTATTTTGTGTTTTTTTTCCTTATGTCAAAATGATGATTTTGTACAAACATTTTTAGTATAATTATCATTGTTCCAAATGCTCTTTCATGGTTTTCTCACCATTAAAATAGTCTGTGCTTCTTCAATAGGTCGCGGAAGAGTTCTGCTGCGTCCGCCCATTTTGGAATAAACCTAATAACTTGGTTCATTGAACCAATCAAAAACCGGATGTTGATAATGTTTTCTGGTTTTTTCAATCTGAGTATCGACCCAACTTTTCTTTCCACCGGTGCTGTACCTTTGTTCGATAACTTAAACCCCAACCACTCGCTATCTTTTGCAAACTTAGTGTCTTTACTCCACTTTACCGCAGCATTATTTTCAATTAAAACCTGCAGCAGTTTTCTCACTTCCCGCCAATGGCGCTCCGCCGACCCTCGCGTCGCTATGAGGATGTCTTCCAAGTACACATGAACACCCGGTAAATGCTCCACCAAGGAACCCATAAACCTTCCAAACTCATTAGGCAGATCTCCCAATCCGTAGAAACCAGTCTTTAACCGGTACGATCCCGTGATAATATCCACAACTATGCTAAAATTTCGTTGCCGACTGGTTGCTTCACTCAGCGCCATCTGTGAGTACGCATTTTTGAGTCGTTATATGAGAGTCATATCGGATCCGAGGTATAACCACTAACAGCTAAGGCCACATTATCGATTAGTTCGTTCATGTTCAGCATTTGGTATCGATTGCGGCAGATCTGCTTATTAATCAGCTTGGTATTTAAGGTCAGTTTGACTGAATTGTCCATTTTGCCGTTAAAACCGCGCGTAAGATAAAACAGTCTTCGGTGCAATTACCTAATTTACAATATTCCCGTCTTGAAGCAACCCACTTATGGTTTCATCGACTTTTGGTAAGACATGTTTTGGCAATTTTTCCCCTAACTTGAATTGGACATGGCGGCTCGTGAAAGTGTGTTCTAACTCGCAATTTTCAACGCCCCTTTCCGTTTGAATAGCTCCTTGAACTCTTTCAGCATAATTGTTCAATTATACTTGCATTGAGCCGGTGAATAGTCTCTGATGAAATTCAGGCTGCTGTCTGTCCCCCACATCGTTAAAGGACCCTGCTATTTTTTTTGGCGAACTTCGACGCCCAAGGCTGGCAGGATATTTTTCCCTTATTAGCCCTTTGACCCCTCTGTGTGATAAAAAAAAATCGGCAATTTTCGCCACACAGCCTTCCGATTCAATATCCACAAAGATTCCGCCAATTATCCTAATCACGTCGTCTGTCGCACTATAAAAAAATGTTCCTAATCTCCTCCGGCATGGATTTAACACTAATAAATTGATCTCGAGTTTCTAAATCATGTAGTTTCGTTTGCGAGATAAACGATAACGGGCTGGCGCAATCGTCCTGGCAACATTCTGTCTGCCAACGGTTTTGGCCCATTTCAATTTCAATCGTTTTCCCGTTTTTTTTGCCACCCATTTCCATAAGGTTCCTGATCAAAAAACGCCAAATTCTTCTTCATCTTGTTTTTCCAACGTACGAATGACACTTCTTTCATACTGTGTAAATTCGTATGTACCGTCTTACAAAATCTTGCGAAATGCCCGCGGCAACTGCAATTGTTGCAAGTTATGTTTTTTGCTTTACATTGGTCCCAATGATTCGGTTTTAGATTTTCACAATTGTGATTTTTGTCCAGCATGCTGATCTGACTTATGAAGCGAGAGATGTCACTATACCAAACATTTCAATAAATTGTAACTAACAAAACTTCTACTCCTCGTTCTCGGACTGCACAATTTCAGCTAGGATATTGATATTATCAAAAACTAACGTAAAGTTAGCAAACAAAATGTTCTTTGAAACTGATGCGTTCCAGCACGACGCGTTCCACGACAATTGAAGCAAAGTCGCTTGACTTATTGATCTGACGATAGAGTTAGAATTTTGGGCAACGCGCTATATAAAGTTGCTTGTTATCAATTGGACACAATTCCTTCATTGTTACAAACATGTCGTCAAATTGACTGTCTGTATTACCTACTGGGATTAGTTTCAGTGTAAGCTGATGCTCACAATTGCTGGCACGTGTATTCTTTGTTTGAGTTTACGGTTATGCTTAGCCTTCAAGATTGAAGTATCAAATTTGTGCGCTTTGGAGTATTTCAGCAATTATTGACAAAAATGACTTCAAATCTGAAAAACCATTTAAGCGCTTCACTTAAACAGAAAAAAAATTTACGGAAGGTTGATGTATAGTTTTTTTGCTTGCAATCAAAAGCTGCTCAAAGTCTTTATTTTAAATTGTGCCTATTCAAGTTGGTCAAGATGGTTGACGCATAATATTGAGTTGTTCTTAGTTCAACTAGAAGTCAGATTTTTTTATTGTGTACAAGCTCCGGTAAATGAGCAAGGCAAGTAATGGATTTAACGCTTCTTACAGCAATTCATTTGATGAATTATTCATATCGTGAATATCCTTGGGAAGGAAAAATAGTTCAGAACCAAGATGGGTAGGGTTTCGTGTTGATAAGTCGTAGTAAGGTCTAGAAATCTTTTCTGTTCCGGCAAAGGCAAGCTTCACTGTGGGCCTATTAGCTTCTATAGGGTTTTTTTATGCATGAACGCGCAATGCATCAGCACTAGCAAACGCCAAAGCTTGTTTAACTTCAAAACTTCGTATCTCTCGCATTTCTCGTAGCGTTTTTGGTCACTTCTTTGTTGCATATGTGGTAAAATTGTTGTTTTTGTCAAATCTCTCTTGATTGCTAAACGCGACTCTCTCAGCTCCGCAAAACTGAAATAGAATGTAAAGAAAAGTAGTTATCATTTCTGCTGTTCTGTTTCACAAAATAAAGTGGAGTGGTGCTTGGCTCCCTAATTTGGGACTGCGCATCTGTTCATTGAGTTGAATTCGGTAGCGCGATGCGTTCCAAGCCAAATAAAGCAAAGTCGTTTGTCTTTTGCTAGCTTAACATTTTGATTTGACGATAGTGTTTGAATATTGGGCAACGCTCTGTATAATGTTGCTCGTTATCAATTAGACACAATTCCTTCATTGATAAAAACTTGTCAAACTGACTATCTGTTTTAATTCTTGGATTAGTTTCCATGTAAAGTAATGCTCATGGTTGCAGGAACATGTATTCATTGTGTGAGCGTACGATTACACTAATCATTCAAGATTGCTACATCAAGGCTGTGGGTTTTGGAGTTTTTCAGAAATTAAAGACAATATTGACTTCAAATCGGAAAAACAACTCAAACGCTTGACATAAATAAAAAGAATTTTACGGAGCGACGGATTTATAGTTTTCAGGTCAATTTGTTCCTGTTCAAGTTGGTCAAAGAGGTTGACAAATAACCTTAAAGATTCTTTTGTTCATTTAGAAGTCAATTTTTTTTATCATTGTTTACAAACGCCGGTAAATTTACTAAGCACGTAAAAAAATTTGCCGCTTTTTAAAGCAATTCAATCGATGGGTTCTTTTTATCATGAGTATCATCGGTAGGGCGACTAATTCGGGACCAAAAAGAATAGTGTTTTGTGTTAAAAATTGAAGTAAGGTCTAGAAAGCCTTTCTGTTCCAACAAAGGCAAGTTTCAATGTGGGCGTAGTAGTTTACCTAAAGCTGTTGTAATACGCAGGATCGCGCAATGCCATCAGTACTAGCAAACTTCAAAACTTGGTATCTCTCGTAAATGTCTGCTCTGTAGCATCGTAGTTTGGTTACTTTTTTATTGCACACAAAGTTAAATTGGTTGTTTTGTCGAATATCGTTTGATGGTTAAACGAGACCCTCGCAGCTTCCCAAACACTGAAGCAGACTGCAAAGAAAAGCAGTTATCAATGTTGCTATTCTGTTTTACGATGGAGAGCGGCGCGGAGCTTGACGCTCCAATTTGGGACTGCGCATCTGTTTATTGATCCGGTAGCACGATGCATTCTCAGGCACCTAAAGCAAAGTCTTTGTCTTTTGCTAGCTTGAGACGGTAATCTGATGGTAGTGTTGGAAATTTGGGCAAGGCCTTTTGTAGTGTTGCTTGTTATCAATTGGATACAAATGCTTAATTATTACAACCAATTCCTCAAGCTGACAGTCTGTACTACTTTTGTGATTAGTTTTCATATAAGTTGAAGCTCATAGTTGCTGGAAGCTGTATTCGTTGTTTAATTTACTTATTTTTGTTTCATCCGATGCAAGCTTCAGGTTTCTACACGCCCTGGAATAGTTGTATAGCTAGTCAGTTGATTTTCTTAACCTTGCAAATTCAAAACCGTGGAGTATTTAGAATTCTTCCTATTTCACTAATACTTCGTTCGGTATTTTTGCTCGAGCGAGACGTAGAGAATTACTGGAGTTAAAATCTGAAAAGTAGTTGTTGATCTCGAAATTGTGTGAAATTTTTGTACGAATGAAGCATGCTTGATGATAGCTCGAGGATCACTGTCTTCAACACTTTCCAAGTTATCCAGTTTTTTTCTAAAAGCTGTTACCACAAATTAACGATTACCACATTTTCAAAAAAGTTCGTCTATAAAATTACTTCCATAGCTCTCTACAATATCTTTAGCTTTCCCAAAGCAAAATGACTGCAAGTAGGTATTTTTTTCTACTGGTGTTAACCTTGGGTTGTTTCCTTTTGCTGTTTGGAAAAGCTCAAACCAGTTAACCCAGTCTTGTGGATTCCATTTGAAGTTCGGGAGCTTTATATCTGGGAATTAGAAGATTCTTAAGCTGTAGTTGATTGGGAGGTTATCGAGAACGAAATTCCGTAACCGGAGGTCAGCTTCACCATTGCACTCGAATTGTGAAGAAGTTGTCGTCACATGTACTGATTTGTTGAAAGGGTGGCGGAAGTCTTGAAACTCCCAGTCAAGCTATGGAAACAATAAGGCTAGTGTATCCTCGCGATAATCTCATATTGTCATGGATTTGATTCTGTTGCAGTTAACTGTTTACTGAATCTTGCGTCGAAGAAGGGAACAGCGAGCAAAGGTCGGTGGACATGCTTTCGAAAACTAAATCTTGGTTCTCATTATGATGAGAAGCTAAACCCAATTGTAGACCAATTGTTGTGTTTGCGACAGAAGTTTAACAACCAAGCACTGCGTATTTGTATTGCATAGTTTAGCGGAAGGCAAAGTAATTTGTGCTAACAGTTGAAAAGGAGGTGTCGAAACATGATGTTGAAGTTGGAACACTGTAGACTAAGCTGTAAGCAGTGTTAGAAATTCGTACGGGAGTAAAGGTTGCTGCTGATGTCGTCCGAACTGCTTTCTGCTGACTTGCCGTAACAAAGGAGTCATCGTTTTGAAACGTTTTTTGTAAAGTTTTTCCTATATGCTCAACTGTTTGAGTAACGAACATTTTCTTTTGCGTAGTTTAGAGTCCTATTGCAGTTTATTGTCAATATCTGTTTGTGGACAAGCAGATATTTCATCTGCGAGAACTTTTAGAAGCTCTATACACGCCTTTAATTCAGTTGAGATAGTTTTAACATCGCCAAGCTCCGTTGAATCTGATATCTTTTCACCGAGTTGCAGTTCTAGACCCTCAAATGATGCGAAACGATAGTTCTATTTGTTGAGATGTGACTGCTGATTTTTTTGTTCGATGGCTTGTTTGATTGTTGGTAAGCTGTTTAGGTGGTGCGGCTTAGTTAATGGGTTGTGGCCGCCTAATCTAGAGTTTTTAATGTAGAGCGCGAAATCAGTAGCTGTTTCAGACACGTGCGATTGATTCACGTTTAGTGGTTTTTTTACTCGTTCCAATTAATGCAAGCTGTCTGTAAATCCTGCTGGTATCACGCGCGTGCGTTATTCGAAAACGAAGTTTAAAAGCAATTAGGGAACTATAAATGATGAAGTTGTTAAAAGTCGAATATCAACTATGAACTATCAGGTTATTTTGCGGTGAAACTTGATCGAGGTTGCAGGTTTGTTCTTAGAGTGAAATGAATAAATTCCCAGACCTTACGGGCCACTAGTTTTTGAAAAAGTTTCGCTCCTGGTGTTCTCTTGTTTTTTGTACGGATTTTACGAAAATTTCGAGAATGGTATATTACATTTGTAAAAAAAAATGCATTTTCAAAGAAAATAAAAAAATTCTTGAATTTTTTTTTTCAAATTCTCTGTCCCAAATATAACCTACAGAAAAATTGTGAGGTAAGAACACTTTGGCAATTAAATTCCCAAAAAATTACTGCAAACGAAATGATAGTGAACCATGCTGATAATTTAGACAGAAAAGTTTCACAGATCTGTAGTATGTTATGGAAACGAGCTTCTCCATTTCTTAGTAAACGTCTTCCTATATTTTGTTGTAATTTCTAAACTTTTCTGTTTTAGCAAATTGGGGCGCTAAACACTCTCCGTTTAATAAACCGGGCCGAGGCCGAGGACTCAAAATGGGTATATTGCGACCTGTGCGGCCCAAATTAAGTATGTTGCAATCATTGCGACTCAAAACGGGTACGTGACAATTTTGCGCGACCGAAAATTTGTATGCGACTTTGCGCGACTCAGAAAGGATATGTTGCGGTTATTGGTTTGCGCGACCCGAAAACAGTATGATGCGACTACTGCGACTCAAAATGGGTATGTTTGTGCGACCGAGTTTTTTTTCGCGACTTTGCGCGGCCCAAAACAGGTATTTTGCAATTTTGGGCGGCCCAAAAAAAGTATGTTGCGACCATGAGTTGCGACATTGTGCGAACAAAGTATTTTGTGCGGTTTTGCGCGACCCAAAACAGTCATAATGCGACTTGGCGCATTCAAAAACACTATGTTGCAATTTTGCGCGACAAATTTTTTTTTGCGACTTTGCGCGGCCCGGGTCGATGTTTTCAATTGGTGTTTTGAACAACTCGGTCCAGGCTTGATTTATTTCAACCCCACCCCAGGTTTCTATGTTTCGACTTTATTCGACCCAGGAAAGATATTTCGATCAAGTTTGACCGAAAAAACACACTTGGGTTGAATTCGACCAAGAATTTTATACGGCCGGGAAAAGTTTCAACCTAGCGAAACAATTTCGACTGTGATTTACGCAAGGGTTTGCTCGACCGAGAAACGTTTCGACCGGAAAAGGCCTTTTCGAATGTGTTCGACCAAGGAATTTTGTTTTTATAATACTTTGAAACAATATGTAGGCCTCCTCGTGTTTTTCCTGTATATGATCAGCAATTATGTTGATCTAGCTAACCGCACAGCAAAAAATACATATATACCGGAATATTTTGCAATCTGCAGCTGTATTACGCTTATGCAAGCGAAAAGCTCGGACAAAAATTCCATTACTTAAACTGCTCGAAACTTTTCATAATGCGCGACCCATGTTGCGACTTTGCGCGACCCATGTTGCGACTAATATTTGGCGCGACTCATTTTGCGACTTTGCGCGACCCATGTTGCGACTTTGCGCGACCCATGTCGCGACTTTGAGCGAGCCATGTTGAGACTTTGCACGAACCCATTTTTAGCTATGTTGCCACTTTGCGCGACCGATGTTGTAACTTTGCGTGACTCAAGCCTCTTGCGGGAAGATGGAATTTTGGTCGCAGAAAGTCCTCGGCGCGGGCATCAACTCAATTTTACCAATTCAAACCTTGCATCATAATACAACTATATAACTTATCGTAATACATGGCATGGGAAAACCATACACGGAGCTGGTTTTTGAACGTCTGTCCAAGCAAAATTGAGCGGTTGGATTTTTCAGCTGTTCGATTTAAAAAGTCCTACAATTGGCAAAACGACGTTGGTACTCCATCTGTCCTTTTTTTACTCCGGAAAACAAAAGTGTCATTACTCCGTTTTATTCATGCTACGCCATTAAATTCTGCCGTCAGTGATGTGCTAGCTCATGCTGCTTTTGCGAAAAAAACGGTAATTTGCAAAGTGTTGATGGTATTTCTCAGAAATTAAACTGACGTTAAAAGCTCAACTTAACTCTGTTTATGTAACGTCTATTTTTAAAACTCAATAATATTTGATAGCTACGGAGTTGCAATGGTCGGTGTTTGTCATGTTACAATTGTGTAAAAGCAACGTTTGTTTCCAAAATTTGCGTTCTACTGTTCTATAGTTACAAAAATATTATTCAAATAAACTCACATACTGAAGAAGACTTATTTATAGGTAAGTAAATTTACATGGTGAATTCCCATAGGTTCCAAAATTCATAGGTTCCAAAATAAAAAAATCAGTCGCATAAGTTCCAAAATTTATCTTCTTGAATTCTGATTGGTTGAAATTTGAGCCAACGAATTTATGGATCGATTGTTTACTGTTCAACCAGCATTAACTCAAGCTGCAGAATAGTGACCGCCGCAGCCGCGCCAACGTGTTGCGAGCTTGCCACCAAAGGGTAGGACTCTATACGAAATTTAGAGCCGGTTATCGTCGCGGAAGGGCGACGCGCGCGTAGCGCGCCCACCGGCGACCTTAAACCGAGACTCGGCTAATTTAGTCTTTTGGCCCATTGAAAAGATTTGGAACTTATGCGACTGCTTTTTTATTTTGGAACCTATGGGACTGATTTTTTATTTTGGAACCTATGAATACGCACCATTTACATCCATCACCAAGTAAAAAAAAGTTCTATTTAGGATCAAACTTCAGATCTGAAATGGGTTAAAATAACGCTTGGTTTTCCTTAACATTTGGTTATTTCATATCTATAATTTCAGATCTGAACACGTGAGTTTAATGAGAATAAAACTACAGTGCTGATTTATTACGCTTATGTTTACTGAAAAAAAACTAGAGTGCTGATTTAAATTGGCCGGACATTACTAACATTTGAAACTTCGAACGCGTTTCTCTCGAATTGGGTTGAGATAAGATAAAAAATTTTGGGAACAGAGTTTATTCTTAGATTTTCAACAGAATTAACATGGTGCAATTTGAACTAAACTGGTGCAAGAAATAATATGGTGCAATTAGTTTGGTCCAATTTGTGCAATTACACTAAAACTACCAAGTTAATTGTTGAGCAAGTTATATCAAAAGAAGCCTCTAACACAACCCTACAATGAAGGGTAAAACTTCCAGAACTGTTTGAAACGTCTGAAATTTGTTTTTAATTTTGATTTTTTGAAGAATTTGATTTTTATATAGTAAAAATGACTTTTTTTGGCTTTCAGCGTTTTGGCTTTCTTCAAAGACTTCGATTTTTTGAAGAATTTGATTTTTATATAGTAAAAATGACTTTTTTTGGCTTTCAGCCGTAAATTTATTCTCTTATACAGGTTTTTGAAAGTTTTCCCCTGTGATACATTGTACGGCCGTGTAAGGGTCTTATTTTGATATATATATTTTTTCATCAATTAACTAGGTAATTTCAGCGTAAATTTTGATTATTAAGAAAAAAAGCCCCAATGACGCTTTTTTGGAAAAAAAACTTTGGTCGAGAAATTCTAAAAAATGCACCATATCACTTTTATTGAAAATTAAAGCAACTTTAGTTGACTTGTCTGTTGTTTAATCTTAACACAATATGATAAAAAAAACTATTCCTGTAAAATTTTTGCAGCGTTTTTGCGAAACTTATAATATTTTCTGCAATAATCGCTGCCTACTTGATGTCTACACATACTCACTTTTATACATTATTGCAAAATGATAACCCTCTTTAAAATAAAACAATAATACTCTTGTCACCCCCACCATAAACTTACCCCGCGATATTTCAGAGCTATGACAGTAATGATTCCCTCGGAAATCAGCGCCAAAACTTGAAAAAATTCTTACTCATTCTAGTAGCTTTAAAATGAGAGTGTGAGTTTTTAAGCCCTTAACGTGAGTATATCTGAGACTTGGTGGCGCAAAGGTAGCATACATGTCTACAAAGCTGATAGTTGTGGGAGTGAGCCCCCGTAGTTATCTATTTTTGCCCATTTTGATAGGGTTTTATTGGCCGTTTCATTGCTGGAAATTAGCCAAAGTAGCGATAATCTATCAATAAAATTTGCTATTGTGGCAATGACATCGATAATTCATCGACCGCGATCGCTATTTTTTTTAAAAGTTTTTACCGCTAATTGTCAATGTGAGCTCAACCCGGGAGGGCACATGCGACGAGAAGGATGTAATAATCGAAAGGTGAAAAAGGGGGAATTAAAACTTTTGAATTTAAAAAACGGTATCCGAAAAAAAAGAGAAAAAGGTATGAATAGAAAAAACAGAAAACCAGACACACGTTTGGTAATTTCAGACTCATTTTTGAAAAAGAAAACGACAATTTCAATCCTTTATATCCGATTGAAAATGATTAAAAATAAATTTTATAGCGTTAAAAAGCATTATCATTCATTTAATTTTCCTTATGAACCTTTTTTTAGAGCTTAAACAGACTTAATTTATACTGACTATATAAACATGATGGTTTTCCCTGTAACTTTAATGCGTAAATATAGTTTTTCTAGGGAAACATGCTCTAAAAAATTGTATTTCGAATCTTAATTTTAGATATGATTTTCCAGGTTTTTGTTGGTTATTTCAGATTTGAAAAAATTTATAATTCTGTCGCTAAATTAGCTATTTCACAACTTTAAAGTTTCTGATATACACTGGCAGATAGTTAGCAAAGTCCCAAATCGGACACTTCTGGAATATAGTTCCTTAAACACGGGAGAGACATCGGGAAATGCACGAATGCTGAAAATTCAAATTTATTGACAGGTTCCAAAGCGATTTTTAAAACCTTCCAAAATAGTTGGGGTAAAACGTAAGTATGTTTAAAGAAAACTGCTTTCATAGGTTCCTTTTTTAGATCGACCTAACTGATTTTTGAGCTCTCCCAAATTACTATCAAGATCCCATTTTTACCAAATTTTCTGTGCCGCAGGCAAATTTTTGAAAAAAAACACCAAAAAAGCGTTTTAGGCACTTTTTGCAAATTTTCGACCAAATTTTTTTTTTGGCGCGCGCGCTTTTTTAGATTCTTCAAAAATGGTTTCTTTAAAATCTGAAACTTTGTTTTTCATAGTTATTTCAGACCTGACTTTTTTTTCAGATTTAAGTTTCTGATTAAAAAACCACGAATTTCAAAACTGAAAAACAACAAGTAAGAAACGAGACTGCTCTTACATAAGGGCTCGTCTATCCGGGATTAGCATTCACGATGTGCACAATTTTGTTTTTTTTTCCTAAAACAATGATTGGTTCCATAAGCCGAAAAATGATAAATGTTTGTTCAATTTTATTATTATAGGTAAAAATAAAGACACTATTTTATCGGTTCTTACTGGTTCCACAATTTTTGGTAAAAATTTTTATAAATAACACGTTAGTGGAAAATTAATTCATTAGTGGTTGCATTCATTTCTACACTCTAATATATTCTTGAAAATTTTTTTAATGATAACCTAGTGGTAAGTGTTACCGTTTTATCGCGACTAAATCAGTTTGTTGCATTAAAAAAGAACTTCGTTGGAAACAGCGTTTTCAAACCTTGTAATTTTTTCCAGCCCGATATATTCTCGAAATCAAAAACGCTTAATGCTATTCATGTTTCGATCACCGTTTTGAAAAGACCCGGATCAGGTTCTGCGACTTATGTTCTGCCACTTATGCGAATTAAAATTTTGTCGCATCTATGCGATTGTGGTCTGCATTCGGACGCATTTACGACTTCAAAACAGAAAAATATATTTCAAGTTTTGTCGGATTTTTTTGCTCGCAAAACAGTAAACATGCAAATAGCAGATTAATCCGGCGATATGTGTTTTAACGTGAAGATAGCTTGACCAGCAATTTTGCGCATCATATACAGGACGCCCTGTGAAGGGTGACCGCTCGACTAGCATAAGAGTTTGAAAACATGAAAATGTACCGACTAGCATAATTTTGATAGCGGATCTTGTTAACTATCCCCCCCCCCCTATTGCATTAGGGGGGAAATAGAACTAGTTAACAAGGTACAAAACTCGTAATGTTTAACTGTTCAACTCTTTCTTTATAGGGAGGGGGGATTCGTTACAAGTTACCATTGGGTGGGGGGGGGGGGGATAGTTATCAAGATCCTTGATAGCTATAGCTATATTTCTCAGAAAAAAAAAACGAAAAATGACAACAATGAAGTCTTCGGCAATCAAAAATGAAGTCTTCAGCGGAAACCCTTGTAACCCAAGGACATTATTCATTATCATAAAAAAGATAAACATGTGATCATGCTAGGAATGCTATTGGACTTGAAACTGCAAACTTGGAGCAATTTAACCGCGTACTTGTGAGTTTATATCATGCTCAACGTGTAAGTGCAAAATATGCAAACTGAATGTTGTGCAAGGTAATTGGTGCCATTATTGTTCCGACTTTCGATACGAAAGTAACGGAATGTTTGTGCTCGGGGTGGTTTTTTTTTTCTTCAGACAAATTTCGACTTTTTAACTAGCCATTTTTGACGGAATTTTTCTTTATCATTCAAAAGGTATTGGTGCCCTGAGCTTAAATTTGAAAAGATATTTCACCTGTGATCATTTTTCGTAAAGTTATGAGGGTTTAAAGATTGCCATTTTGGCTATTTTGACCAATTTGGGACAATTAACGCGCGATATAATTCGCGCTATTAACGCGTAAGCGGAGATTTAATTCGTCTTATAAATCGTTCCAAATTGGTTGAACGAAGCTTATTTGTCATAATTTATTTGTTACAAGGAACGAAACATCTCTTTTTGTACTTTATATGTTGTGTGGGGGGATGATTTTCATAAAAAATTTCAAATTTTAGAAAAAAAAATTTTCATTTTGTTTTATTTCATTTAATTTTTTAATCTTATTACTGCTGCTCCATAAACCTTAAAAGGCGGTCGGAACATTCAGCGCTTCGCCCTGATACGAGCAGTCTTGTTCTTTTAATGCTCATACAACAATCTGTACACTTAAGTTTCTATTAGAAAGAAAAAAAACGCAACATATTCCGACTCTTTTGCAGTTTCCGCTCCTCCTCGTTAGTTTGCACTTTACAGTTGTGCTCTTTTCCAGTTTCTCCCCTTTCAAAATATCGAGTTTCAAGTTTGCCTTACGTGTTATTACTGTTAATGCTACATAGCATTAAAGTATGAAAGTATAGAATAAAGCCAGTATAGTTGCTTAGCAATATCAGCTATTTAGCTCAGCGTATACATAGTGCGTTCCGGGGAGTTCGGCGTGGGTTCGATTCTCACCTAAGTCGTTTTATATGAGAATCCTATTTGAGCCGAACCTGACAGAACATAAAATGCTAATATTTTAATCGGTTCAAAATTGGTTTGCAATTGAGTTTCTGTTAATTAAACTGCGTGAACTAAGTATGAACTCATTGTGAAAAAACACATAAATCACACAAATCAGGGCATGAACAAGCCCACTTTTTAACTTGATACGTGTAATGTTGTTGCTAATTCCGTGCAATAAAAAATTACTAAAATTCGCGGTTTATTGATTCTCTTGAATTAAACCGATTCTGTTTCCTGTTTTTATAAGTTATAAAAAAGTTATAAAAAAGGCCAGAATAATTACGGCTAAATGCGTGTTGTTTACGCTGTAAAATATGAAGAACAAATCTGATCAGAATTGTCGATTTGTTCACCACGCCAAATTTCATTGCATTATGACATGTTAAATAGACTTTTCAAAATTGAATTTGAAAAGGGGGAACTGGAAAAGAGCCTACAATTGTTCAAAAATAGTTCAAACGTAATTGGCTCGTAAAAAACATCGTGAATTTTTTTTGTTTATATTATAGTATTGTGTTTGCGAAGTGTAGTTTCGCCTCTGTGTCTTAATTATTAATGAATTTGATCATCGTTCACTGGGTAGATTTAGGGGAGGGGACGCCTCTACCCTCTCAGAGATCCGACCCCGTTACCACACAATGGGTCCCCAATTGGTATTTTTTCACGATTTCAATTCTCGGCTAACCGAGCCTAAAATTGTTCTTCAGGCTCATGTGTCGCTAATAGATACTGTTTTTAAAGGAGCACGCGCTGAAAAAAAGAGAATTTGTCGACATCTTCTAAAAAGCCCAAATCAGAACTTTTAGCTTATTGCGTGCGGCGTACAGAGTTTTTCAACATAGGTTATTGATAGTGTTTTGAAAGAGCTCAAAGAATCGTTTTGGTCGATCTGTAAAACGGCAAAATTGTTGAAAATCTTCCTCCCCCCTCGAAAAAATCTTAGATCTGCCCCTGCCGCGACTTGTAATGGTTTGAACCGAACTGATTGAAATGTGTGGAAAAACTGTGATTTATATATGGTTTTGGGATCTTTTTAACTATCCCCCTTTTGAAAAAGAGGGACTTGTTTCGCATAAGCTTAGCCGTTAACGTTAAATTGTGTCATTAAGGGTGGCAATTCGTTCAACCCCCCTGCGATTACTATTCACCAATCACCCCACCCAACACCACTCCCCGCGCCTACACACGCGGGGAGGGGTATTGAGTGTAAGCGGGAGGGGGGTGTGAACGTGGGGGAAGGGGGTGAACTCCAGTGCGGGGATGACTTGGATCTAGATCAACTCGAGTTATTGATAAGAGTTGATTTTTTAGTGGTCTGTGGATGATATCAAATAGTATTTGATGCCAGAACCTAGGGCTTAAGATTTAAGCTCAAACCGTGGGACTAGAAATTGGGATTTTTAGACTATGCGGCCTGAACTCTGCTGGTTTGATCAAATAATCAGATCACACCGCGGGGAACTAAAAACGTTATATTTGATTGTATGCCTTTTTTTGTTATATATGCAACAAATATAATTCATACCTCCCAAAATGAAAAACAAAATCTATCGCATTAATCACCACAATTTAAAAAGCTCCAATCCTTCTGTGTACAGGGCCAAACCAAGAAAAAGTTTTAGTTAGTAGTCCACACACCCGCTAAGACAGTCGTCTAGTCTAAGCGGCATGGCTGACGTCCTTGGCCTCTCAATCGAAATGTTGGATGTTTGAGGCCCACCATGATCCGTGCTCGTTGCTTGAGTGTGAGGCAGAAATACCCAGCCCACAAAAATAACCAAAAAAAAATGCATGCAGATCTAAAAGCAGGGGACACAACTGCGGTTCGCCGTAATGAGCTGTACAGCTCGTATATTTGATCCTTTCCCTCGTGGATTAATAGTCTTAACTAAATATCGGAGTTTCAAGTTCAGATTTTTTCCACACACATTTTAAGCACTGCATTCAGTCCTAAAGCAAACTATAAACAAATCTTGTCAACGTCCCAAGCAATGCGATTCAAAAATTAATCGGAAACAAAGCCTAAGCTGTGCAAATGGATAACTTGATTTTCATTTCGAAATAACGGGACGAATCTTCAGAAGAGTGAAATTTCAGAAAAATAATTGCTTTAATTGATCGGATACATTTAAAAGATTGCATGGT
>NC_087065.1:44115934-44247840 GCF_963678635.1 Symsagittifera roscoffensis
CGTCGACAGGACTTGATAGTTGTCAAAATTTTTGTTGCCGTGCAATTATTCAAAAATTTTTTTACTACGGTTGACCTTATTCACAAAATAGTGAACTTGTCAACAGGTCCAAAACTCAAGTTTTTTTCCTTTTTCATTTTCATATTATTTTGGATAGAAATCCTTCAAAAGTATTTTCCGGATTTTGAATTATATTACACCAATAAAATGAAACTTTTATGAAATTTTTTGATAATTTATGAATAATGGCAGCCTGATCATCATCTACTTTTGCTTTAACTTTTGTTTAGGTCAGTCTATTGTTTAGTTAAGCCTGTTTATTAGTAAGTTTTTTTAATGATATAGAGTCTAAAAGATTTTAAAAATTAAATTCTCAATAAAAAAAAATTGGCTGTGATGCAAAAATCGGCAAATTTTGGCTATCAGGCAAAAATTTATAAAAAGGTTCAGAAAACGTTTAAGACTGATAAGAAAAAAAATTGATCATCTAAACCTTCGTTGAGAATTAGGTTTAATTTTGTTTTGATTAGACATGTGTGAATATAAAGGGGAATTGGTCGTATCACTTGGTGATAACGAGAAAAATCCAATCTGAACGCAAAATAGACATTCAGTATAGAGGAAAACTTCTCTGACGAGTTTCTGACGAAAAGTTTCTTGCTGCAGGCTGTTAAGTCTATCCATTCGTCGCGTCATTGGAACTCTGCTTGAACTGAACAATTGGTTGTTAGAAGCAGTGGTGATCGTTCTTAATTTATTTAATTGCAAGCATTTATTAGTTAGGAAAATGACTCAACGGTTGTAATAAATTTTTTTAAAGAAGAAAAAGGATTGAAAAACGGAAACTTTTCAGGTGTTTCTAAAACTTCAGCAATTATATCAATTGTCATTTTTTTGATTCGCTGTCAATTTTTTGTTTGTCTACTTATTAAACAGGTATATATTCAAATTTTCTTGTTACGGTTTCTGTGAATGCTTTCTGCCACAGCAGATGGCAGACTGACTGGCTGAGCAAATGCAAGAAACCAATTGCACTAACCTAAAAAGTAGCTTTTAGTAGAAAATTTGTCAGAACTTTTTGGCATCGCCGAACTTTTGAACAAATTTGTGCCATTCGTAAATTGCATACTTTCTTAATAATTAGTGAAAAATATTTTTTAAAAGAAGAAGCGAATAAAGGCGTACAAACTTTAGGAAGGATTTTTAGAACCCATACCCAGGAGATTTTCTGTGCAAGATCTGAAATTCTTTGTTTCTTACATAAATTGATTCTCAGATCTGAGACTCTTTGTTTCAGATCTAGATGAGAATTTACAAATTTCAGATCTGAATTTTGGATCTAAAATAGAAAATTTCAGATCTGAAATAACCTTGAAAAACAAAATTTAAGATTTGAAATCAGATCTGAGAAATCCTTTGTTAAATTATAATTTATGCATTTCGAGCAAATGTTGAGTTTCTATTTTTTGATGTTTCTGCAAGACACAAATATGTTTAGCTTAACTAGCGGTAAAAACATCCGAAACATTTCACAAAGTGTTTATTTCGAATTAAATTTCTTGTTCATCTGTGTTAAAAAGTTTTTCAAAAACTGTTAGATTACCTGTCAATTTTTTGGTTTTCATGCGCTACTTATGCGTTTCCAATGTTTATCTCATGCCTGGGGAGACATTTTGACAGTCTCCAATTTGAGACTTTGCTGAGTACCTGCTAGTCGCTAGCAGAAGCTATCAAAAAATCAAAAATTGTAAAAATTGTGCCAAAATCATTGACTGTTCAGATCTGAAATAACCAGGAAAAACTAAATTTCAGATCTGAAAAAAAAAACAAGAGAGACTAAATTTCAGACCTGAAATTATAACTGAAATAGCCAATCCTTAAAGTATCCAAGCCTTATTTAAACATTTCACAATCTATTTCAGATCTGAAATTCAGAGCTGAAAAAGATTATATTTCAGATCTGTTTTAGAAAATTTACTGGGTACGAGAATGTATTGAAAAGCTGAAAAGCGGCGTGTATAATACTTCAGCCATCTCTTTTGTAAAATTTTGGTCCGCATTCATGTAGACCCTCTAAAAACTACAATTTATGACTTAGAGTGAAACTTTCGAATACTGCGTAGCTTATTTTTGATCAAGCGACGGAAGAAAGCGTCAATTTCAGCTCATAACATACGATGCTTTTGTTGACAACTTCCTCTTCGATCGCAGGTTTTCCTTTGTTTTAAGTTGTTTGGATCTTGTTAATTATCCTCCCCCTATGGTACCTTGTAACGAATCCCCCTATAAAGAAATAATTGAACAGTTAAGCATATCGGAATTTTGGACCTTGTTAGCTATTTGCTCCTCTATTAAAATGGGGGGGGGGGGGGGGGGCGGGGATAGTTTACAAGATTTTCATATGACGTATTTTTCTCCTCGTTTTTAAAATAAACATTTTCAGCTCAAAGTGAGCCATTAATTGAAGCTCACTAAATGAAATATTAGAATAATAGAATCGATAGTGCTGATGAAATTATTCAGTGTTTCCGTTCAATTAGTGATAGTACATTGACAGATGCCATAAATCACTTCAACGACGTCGTCCAAAAATGACCCGTATCTGAGGGAAACTGAACTTTTAGCGCTTATTTAATGATATAAAACATAGCGAAAATCAAATAAGAGATCATCACACGAATCAACAACTAAAAATTAATTCCTTTAAATTTATTTTAAAAAAACAAACCGAGAAATTGCTTATGCAGCCAGCATTTACTATTGTTTTTATCGTCTTACACCACAATAAATAACACTGTTTCAAACAACCGAGCTTTTGTCTCATTCCTATTTGTGACTTTTCTATATATTTCTTAGAACATTTAGCAACTAATTTTTTTCCGAATTTTAGAAAAAAATTATGGACAAATCAGATGAAAAGAAAGCTTCGGAAAATTTTGTTTCCAACCCTCTTTAAGAGCTTTTGGTTTTTAAATCACCTACATATTTGCTTTAGCCGCCTGAATTTAGCCTAGGACCTAAAATTTCAAAACGGTTTTTGTCGACTGATACTTTAAAAATTTTCAAATAATTTTTAAAGAGGTCGAATCACAACTGAAGGAGCTTTTATTTTATATGTTACTTGACTCAATCTGATGATTTTTTGTGGTGCATGTCTGACTTTGTTGAAGTTTCTTCACACTTTCATTGGTAGGAACAATGAATATTAAGCAAGTGTTATGTTTCAGCAGGGGCAAAAGGATGATGCTGTAGAGTAAAAAAAATGATCAAACAAAAATGATAATTTTAGCCAATAAGCAGAAAGATGGAACTGACTTTAACCTTCTAAATAGTACCTGTGCTTTTTCTGAGCGTCTACAATGTTTAAATTTTTGTCCATTATCCTTTATTTTCTTTATCGTTCCGACTTTCGATACGAAAGTAACGGAATATTTGTGCTCGGGGTGGGTTGTTTCTTTCTTCAGACAAATTTCGACTTTTTAACTAGCCATTTTTGACGGAATTTTTAAAAATCATTCAAAAGGTATTGTTGTTTTGAATTTAAATTGAAAAAGATATTTCACCTGTGATCAATTTTCGTAAAGTTATGCGGGTTTAAAGATTGGCATTTTGGCCAATTTGGGACAATTAACGCTCGATATATTTCGCGCTATTAACGCGTAAGCGTAGATTTAATCCATCTTAGAAATAGTTCCAAATTGGTTGAAAGAAGCTTATTTGCCATAATTGATTTGTTACTAGAGGCTAAATTTATCACTTTGTACTTTATATGGCGTGTGGTGTGATGATTTTCACAAAAAATCTCAATTTTTTTTTCAAATTTTTTTTTCATTTTATTTTCTTTTTTTTACAGTTAAATTTTTCATCTTATTTCTGCTTCATAGACCTTAAAAGGCAGTCGGAACATTCAGGGCTTCGCCATGATACGAGCAGTCTTGTTGTTCCGACTTTCGATACGAAAGTAACGGAATATTTGTGCTCGGGGTGGGTTTTTTTTCTTCAGACAAATTTCGACTTTTTAACTAGCCATTTTTGACGGAACTTTTTTACATCATTCGAAAGGTATGGTTGTCCTGAGCTCAAATTTGAAAAGATATTTTACCTGTGATCTTTTTTCGTAAAGTTGCGGGGTTTTAACGATTGCCATTTTGGCCAATTTGGGACAATTAACGCGCGATATATTTCGCGCTATTAACGCGTAAGCGGAGAGTTAATCCGTCCTAGAAATCGTTCCAAATTGGTTAAAAGAAGTTTCTTTGCCATAATTGGTTTGTTACAAGGAGCGAAATCTATCGTTTTGTATTTTGTATGGCGTGTGGGGTGATGATTTTCATAAAAAATTTCAAATTTAAGAATTTTTTTTTTGACTTTGTTTTATTTCATTGAATTTTTTATGTTATTACTGCTCCATAAACCTTAAAAGGCAATCGGAACATTCAGGGCTTCGCCCTGATACGAGCAGTCTTGTTCTATCTTTACTTTCATTCCATAATTCCTAAAATGCGAACGCAAAAAAAAACGGTTAGTCTGCAACTTTGCTTCAAAACTCCAATTTTGATTATGTCAATTGCTTAGAATAGAGAGATCAGAAAGTCTAATAAAAGCCAATTTTTTTATGGTCGCAAGGGGCCTACGAAATTAGACGACAAGTAAATTGGACGACCGTAAAAACGGAATTTAAGGACAACCAGTATATACTCAGCCAAAAGTTAATTTAAGTCTGTAAACAAAATTCACGCAATTTGCACGCAAGTTAATATCTAAATTGGACAACCAGTATTTACTCAGCCAAAAGACCATTTAAGTCGGTAAACAAGTTTCACGCAATTTGCGCGCAAGTTATTGTCCAAATTCTGTTATTTTCTGATCGTCTAATTTCCTGTCGCCTAAGTTCCTAAACCCCATATAAACCGCTCAATAAATTCAGGGTTAATTTTCTTTAGGAATGGGTGAAGATGACGGAGAATGGGTATCAGTCGGTAAAAGCAAGAAGAAGAATTGTCTGATCGAGCCGTCGATAGTGAATACGGGCCACAAATCTTCAGTTCCTGACGACGACTTTAATGTCGCAGACTGCTTGGTTTATCCAGACGTCTTTGGAATTGTGCTTGAAATGAGCGATTGGCACGGGGTCATTGAGGTCAACCAAGATTGTTCTCATTTTATTCAGTTGCAAGCATTTTTCCCTTCGGAAAACGACTCATTGATTGAAATAAACCTTGGCAAGGGAAAGAAAAATGGATTGAAGGGCTGTAAATTTTCAGGAGTTTCTGAAATTTTAGAAGGCTCAATTGTCAATTTTTCGGTCCGCATTCACACATATACGCTAAAAACAGAAATTTATGACCTATCAGTGAAACGTTCGCACCCCAGAGAGCTTATTTTTGATCAAGCGACAGAAGAAAGTGTCGATCTCAGAAGAAATAGCTCGAACCATTTCATAACTTACGATGCTATAGTTGAAAAAATTCCTTTTAATCGCAACTATTGCTTTGTCTTAGTTGAGAACTCAAAAGTTGATCCACAGCTTTTCAAATCACATACGTTTTACCTCAATTTTCGAAATATTTATAGCTTGGGAGTCAAAGTAGAGGAAGAAGACGAGTTACAGCTTCACTTCGCCCCCGGATACATCAAAAAATACCAAAACGACCCGAAAAATGTGCCAGTAACCAAAGCTTATTTGAAGAAATTCGGAAAACTTCGAGATGAATTCAGGGTTGCCGAGGAAGTTATTCTCTTCTTCCATTCAATCAATGATGGCACTTTGACAAATAGAGATGCGATGAATCACTTTAGTAATGAAACGTCGGTGAAGACGGTTTTGTCGGCTTTGTTGTCTCCCAAATCCCGCCGGCATACAATGCACAACGAAAAAATTTCAGGCGCCATTTTACTTATAATACAATATAGCGCAAACTACTTAGGGGACCATTACACGAAGCAACTACTTGAAATATTGAACAAGTTCAATTTCCTGGATGAAAATTCCAACTTCCATAAGTTCATTTCAGATTTAGAAACATTAAAAGGTTTTGCTTCTGCAACGACCATTTACTATTTTTTCTTCATCGTCAAAAGCCATCACGACGAATTGTCACAAAAAGTTGATCACATAATTTTAAACCACTCAGCTTTTGCCCGCCTTCCTCTTTTCAATGACTTATTGAAAAACAAGAGCTTAAGAGATCAGTCGACAAACAATGTCCCCATAGCACCCAACTTACATGAAGTGCATGAGTTCGTTTATCACCAGCGAAAAACTTTTGACGAGCTGCATCCAGTTCGAACTGTCGGCGAATACGACTCTCAAGAAGGTTATCTCGAAACATATTTCAGACTGGCCAAATACGAGTGTTTCTACGGAGCCTTGAGTGCCATTAAATTATTAGCGGACGGAAAAGACGTTGAAAGGGAGGCTTTAATAGCAAAAAACGGCTCTCTAACCGTGCCCTTAAAACCTGGTAACACACGAACATTTACTGTCAGCGCAAAACCTCAAGACCGAGCTTCCAAAAAATTCCAGCAGCGGTAAGTGTATATATATATATAACTACCGGTTTCGATGCAAATTGGGCGATGTATTGCATGATTTGTGCAAAAAGATTATTGGTAAATAAATCACTTATGCGAGATTTCTGACATTGCAAACTCAAGTCGCTTTAACAGTAATTTGGGCTGCCGCTAAACGCCAAAAAACTAGAGTCTACTTAACAATCCCCAACCCCCACATGGTTTCTTTGAAACGCACGTTTAAGCACACCACTTGTCTTTCTCCATCATGTTTATATAAAAAAATCAATATCTAAAGAATTGCCACCCCTATTGTCATACCGCTTTGCATGATCTATTCTAGAATCCGAACGGATTGGCACGATAACTCAATAACTATTTAAGAATGAAAAGATAACTGAATTCAATGAAGTATTCTCGTGGTCTGAGCGTTTGTGCTCACCGATACGGTTTGTCCATATCGGTCAAGGCCATATGTTTGGCCGTTTAGTTGTATACATTTGTCTAAATGAAACATCACAAGGTTAAGCTAACCCAGCCGGGTGACATTCCCCTCTATCTTAACATAAAAAGAGTTCCTAGGTCCCCGTAGGACTTGTTGAGTTTTTTTCCGGGTGCGACATGGGTTTTAAAATCCATGTAGGACTGATTCATTTTTTCTTTTTTTTTTAAGTTGCCAGAGCTGTTTCCACGTCCAATGGTTTCTTTTTTGTGCAGTTGTTTCCTCCTCTTCTCGATGTTTCTTGTGCTCTTCCGTGCAAGTTGCCATCTTTTTCTCTGTCCTTTGCATCTTTTGGTTCATTGGGCTCTCCGATGGGGACAAAAGGTCTATAACGTTGATGTTGTCGTTTATTTGATAGTCGCTAAAAATTTCATGCCGGCAACAAATTCTGGTGAGTCTTTCTTGAACCCCATTTCGTGGATTAGACATTTTAAACTCGAAGTGTTTCTGCGTTGGATATGTTGCTGCTGTTGTTGTTCCGATGATGCTAGAGAAAACTCCTTTGGGGATTCTGGACTATTGATTGGGATTGAATTTTCTAGCGCCTTCGTTATTGTCGTTTGTTGTGTCCTTCTTGACTTTCTTGACGATTCCGCTAATTTTGAGTGAGGGGTGTTTTTTCACAACTACTCATTTGGGAGAAGGTGCTGTATTCTCCGAGACAAATTGTCGCTTGATGAAGGTCCCGATTCTACTGCGTCATTTTATCGGCCTGTTTGAAGATCGTTTCCCCTTCCCTGCCTGGGAGTTGGTTCTCCACCCATTATCTTCCAGTGTATGGCGTCTTTTCGTCTTCTGTAAACATCGGATGTTGGGTTGAGTTTAGCTGTTCGATGTCTAGAAAATGTAAACATGGACCTGCATGTCTTGCAGACTTGTATGCAAGATAGTCACTTAGTAGCGAAGGTCTTCAATGACCCCACAGACTTGAGGGTTTGAGACAAAAGCGAATACGCTTTACTGCAGTAAAGGAGGTTGTTTACCTCGTTTTTGCACCCAAGACGCTTGTGGCGTTTATGCTAATATTTTTCTGTCCCTTCTTTTTTATTTTGCGCGAACATTTTCGGGTTTTTAACCTTTGTGGCGATTCTTTTAGTTTTTCTAGCTACTTATGAGACGTAGTTTTCAATGCTAATGTCGACTTGTTTTTGTTCCTTTATATGTTAAGTTTAGAGCTTCCTTTTCCTTAGCTTTTGAATATCTGGATCTCACAGATGTACTACTTTGTGTGTGTGGTTTCCAGGTCCTTTAGGTTGGAGCTTGATGGTTCTGGCAGTTTCTGCATCGGCGTTTTCTCATTCTGATTTCGCTTTTAGACCAGCACTTTAGGTCATTCAATCTCTGGCGGGAGCGGAGGATGCATTAAGTTTTTCGATTTAAACAAGCGTGTTTTGCAATTTTCCATTGTAGTTTGTTTGTTGAACTAAATGTTGCTATTTTTAATTATAGTGTGTTAGGTTTTCGTTCCATGTGGGCTTCAAATGGGGCAATTTTTGTAACTCCGTGTGGGGTTAATCTTAGAGTGTTTATAATTCGAGCAATGTCCGAAGCTAATTTAAATGGGGAGTTGTTTCTGTCTATTCGCATGACTCCTTATCTACGTTTTGGTGTTTGTATTAGGCGTTCGACAACCCCTATGGATCTGTCGTTGTCCTCCGGAGCGAATAGGAGTTGAATGTTATTTGATTTGCAAACAAAATGTAGTTTTTTGCTTTAAAAGTTTGAGATTGGTCGCATCTTAATTTTCTTGGGACCCCAATATTTGATGTATTTTTGCATAAACTATTATGTTATATCTGCAGTTGTGTTTGTGACTACCTTAGCTGTTGACAATTTGACCATCTTTCTAGCGCAGCTAAACTGTACGAGTCCTCATTTAGCTTGTCCGGTAAAGGTCAGGCGAAGTCTAAATGTACTTCCACTTTTGGTTTGACAACTGGTTCCAACTGGAATGGTTGTGATTTTTCTAACGCTGGTTTTAAAATTTCACCTTGTTCTGTGTAATTTCGTCAGTTTTGGGCCATTTGCACGATGGTTCGTTGAGTGTGCGGAAACTAAATGTTATCGCGCAGGTCCACCACTGCCGTAGCTCCGGGATGCGTCACGTGTAAGATGTCCAATATAGTTTGGCGTAGCTGTCTGCGTATTATGATTCGGTCATCTATCAGAAGTCAATCTTCTTTGAAGTGGAGTCGTTTTCTGATGTTATACTAATAGTCTCCATACGCGCATTTTGGTGCCTTCCAGTCCTGTTTCTGTTCGAAATTCAATATTGGTCTCTTGTTCTGATCTTAGCGGGTCTCTGCGGCTATAAACATTATCCCACAACTCTTTGGAGGTTTTCCGGTGGAATTATGTGTCTCATCCGCCTCCGTTTCTGTTGCTTGGTCCGTTGTTGCTATTATGCTTGCTAATTTTAATTCTTTGCCGCCAGTTGTTGTGTATGCTTTTATATCATTGGTGGTGTTTTGTTTGGCGATACTGTTGCTCCGTGTCAACACTGCTTACGCAGTTTTCGTACTGCTCGTTGACTTACACCGTCACTTCTGTTTACTAGTATTCCTCTGTACACTGTTGTTCCGGGTCAACTCTGCTTACGCAGTACTCGTACTGCTTGTTGACTTCGTTGACCTCGTTGAGTTCTGTTTGTGATCGAACGTCGTTCTGTTGTTTCTTAGATTCGGTTGTAGTTGTTTGGGTTTTTGTCTAGTGTCTCTGCTTGTGTTTTCAATGAAATTTAATTGTAACTCGGGCTTCCGGGCTCTCGGTGGTGCCGGGCGAGATATCCTTCTCTTGTTTTCTCACCATTGTGTTCTCCTCGTTTTTTATTCTTGGAGCTTCATGGGCTATCCGCGAAGACATTGTTTGGGTATCCCGGAGGTTTTGTGTTTGGTATCATTTCTCGTGCATCCTGAATGTTGTGTTTTGGGCTTGCTATATTTATGAGAGAGGATGAAGTGCATCGTTCGTAGGTTGTCGTTGTTGATCTTCATAGCCATAATGAGTCGGACAAGCTTTCATCTCTGTCTGATTCTCCTCTCCATACCAGCTCCGTGTTTCTCCCTCGTGAGGTTTGAGGCTGTTTGGTACTTCTTGCCCTTCAGGTTCTTGCGTTATCGTGGATAAATCAGCCCTTGATGACTTTGTTTTCGTTCTCTTTCTCATTTCTTTTGCATTTTTCTCCGCTGTATCAATTAAGTTTTTTTGACTCTGGTTGTTTTGATTTTGTGGCCAGCCGATTTTTGAGTTTAATATTTTTCAAGTTATTTTTTTTAAAATCACACTAACGCTTTCAGTATAATTGAAATGTTTGAAATGCACTTAACATCTTGATTGTGTTGTTAGTTTCCTTTCACTTTCCGCGCGCTTTTTTATTAGCCGATTCGGTACTCGATTCCAATAAACTAGTATGTTTAGACCGATGTTGTCAATCAATTGAAAATTAGAAACGAATGAAGTGATTGACGCCAAAAAAAGATCTTCATCAAATTCACTGGGATGTGACATTCGTCTACTGTAGTCACCTATGAGGCTTAAGAAAAATAGGCCCTATAACCATTGGCTCAAGAGTCAGGGACACTATCTCTTGTGTTTTTCTACCTCAAATCGGTCGGAGCCAATTCGGTTCGCTTGTGACATGAGACTACGACTCGTTACAGCTTAAAGGCTACTACCAAAATATCCCCCACTCTAGAAATAAGAACGTCCCCATACTTAGGTCTCTAGTTACCCAAAATACATGAACGCCGTTAAAAACCGGGTCGGAACAATCCGTTAAGTTACTTTTTATTAGACAGTGGAAATTTGATCCATTTCAGATGGATGAACCTAAAACTCGCCTTACCTCAACATAACAATCATAAAACACACTCTAGAAATTTAAATTGAGTACTCACATCGTAGCACGCTCAAGAACTGGGAGTAATTAAGTCGGTAATCAACTCGAGAATTAAATAATGTAACTAAATGAGTTTAATGTTTATCAGTTTCAATAACAGGACCAAGTTTGAACTCTAGAATATAGTTTCTCGTGAACCATTGGGACACTCAAGCTGTCCACCTTTCCATCGAAGGTTCACTCTAGTTCAGTTCGAATAATAATCCAGTCCTCGGGAATACGCTTTCTTCTGTTTCAGATAGGACAGCTCTACTCTAGTTTTATTGTGACGGAAATTGCGAATAGCAATTTCCTACTGTTTTATCTGGCAACTTTCCCGCGATTGTTACTCGATCGTTCTGATTTCTCTTTTTCGGTTTTCAGTTATCGCGAGAAAATCGTGCATGACAGGCTCCATTCGAATTTTCGAAAAATCAAATTTCACTCCAAAATTAAGTGCTCTTGCTTTTCTCAAGGTCAAACTTCCAAATATGACCGACTGGCACAGGAAGTAAGGCTAATCCTTTTACACTTCTAGACATTTAGTCTATTAGACCCATTTTGTCCCCGCCACGTCTTCTATGTCGAAGTTGAATGGAATCAATCTATCGATCCATCTAGTTAGCCTACTTCAGCTAGTCTTTGATCTTTGCCTGGTGTTGTTGCGCTGATTGAAGCATGGTGGTCTGTGATGACGGTAAAATTTTATGTATGATTGCAAAGTTTTCGTCATTTAGTTTTCTATAAATTTTGTTTAACTGCTCTTTGCGTGTATCCCTTGACCTTTTTGTTACGATTAATATGTCATCACGGTATGCAAGCGTGTTTTCACAGTTAGTGATAGTGAGTTCTATCGTCTTTTGAAATTCGGCCGGAATGTCCGTAAGGCCATACAACTCCTGTTTAAAATTGGCGTTTCTTGCTGCATTACCTCCTATGAGACTGAAGTTGTATTGCTTTTTTGTTTCCGAATCCAAAGCGATTTGTGAATAGGCATACTGTAGGTTAGGTGTTGAAAACAGTTTCTGTTCCTTTTTTTTCCCTTTTTGATGATTTGAGCAACACTGTCTAGTAGCAATTTGATGTTGGGCATCTGATACTTGTTCTTGTGTATATATTTTTTCAATTTTCTTCGAATCTAATGTCAATTTTGCTGTTTGATCTATTTCAACGGTTATCACAACCGGGCAATTGAAAGGCTTGTCTGAATATTTTTCGAGTTTTATGATGTGGTTTTGGTCCTTTTGTTTGCTCAGATTTTTTTACACGCTCATGTAGGTGAATTGGCACTCGTCTTCCCTTTTGTTGGAATAAATTGATATCTTTCATGAATTATGAACTGTGTTTTCATTTCGTGTTTTTTTCTTTTTCAAAATCTTACACATAGTTGTTGCAAGTTGTCTTTGACCCAGTCTTTCATATTATGATCTGAAATATCGTTTTCATGTATGTAGAAACCTTGATCGCATTTTGGCTTGTCTTAGATTAATCTGATGTCGATTTTGGGTAGAGTGTTTTGTCGAATAAGTTTAGGTTTTTGGTCGTATTTAATAATGAATGGGGCGGATTGTATGGTCCACCTTCCCGATTCTACCGCAATGATCATCTGCCCTATCGGGGTTGTGTATTTCCCGTTGTTACATGCCAAGTTTATTGCTGCGTCTTCCAGTGGAATATTTTGAAGTTTATCGACTTGTCTTTTGGTCGTAGTCGTTGCGTTATTTTTTTAAATTCAGAAATGACATTGCGCTGTCTGAGTCTGTAATCGGAAACTGATTTTTTAAATTTCGAACGACTCTAAGATTGCTAGCACAGTGAAATCTTCACGTGATGTATCTTCATATGAGTTTGTTCATGTGAATTATGCGTACGCTACGGAATCGTTTTCGTCTTCTTTATCTGATTTGCCTTCAACCCGTTGATTACTAATATTTATTGCTTAGAGTTGCCGTTTGTTGACGAGCATTTTTCTGCAAAATGTCCCCTTTTGACAAATTTTGTGTAGATCTTGCCTTCTATGGACCTGATTGTAGATGGTTGGGACCAAATTGTCTGCGGCATTTGTAGCGCAAGTTTTGTTAGTTTTGGTATTTCTCTCGTGTTGGTATTTCCTTTCTGGAAGTTTTTGTCAGCCTCAGCTGAATTCTCGGCCTCTTTGATTGTTTTGGTAACCACTCTGTACGTCTCTGCCGCGTGTGTGTATGTATCTCAATGGTTCCTGTTTGATTATTGGCTATTGGCGTTGTTGATGATGAACCGAAAGGGTTCATTTTCACTGTTTTGCTATGCTCTATTCTTTTTTCCTTCCTAATTGCGTATTTGTATGCATCTTGTGGTGATTTTGTTTCGGCTGATAGTTCTTCAGCTACTTTTCGTTTGTCATGTGAGCCGTGAACATATCCTAGACTCATTCGTCGTCTCTGTCTCGGCAATCTGCATTTCATGCTAGTTTGACTAAATCGGCACGGAATTGTTCTCATGATTTGTTTTCTGTTGTTGTTTACGACAGGTAAAAATATGTTTTAAAGCCTATAAATCTCCTCATAAGAAAAATATAATCAACTTTTTGCAACAGATCCTTTGTGGTTAATGACTGTATACCGTCTCTCGGTCTTTTCTGCATTAGTTATCGTTGGCCCTCCGCTCCAAGACATAAAAAATTTTCTCTGATTTTATCCCGGTTTCGTTTTTTGGCTTCTTTTTTGCCGGTTAATTCGTGTTCACACGTTGGTTCTGTTGAGTTATTGAATTGCGGTCTGGTTCGATGTAAGTTCCGCGTTCTATCCCGTCTTGGCAAGGACAGCCTTTTTTTTATCATTGCTGCCTATCTTGACTCTTCTAATGTTGACTCTGCTGATGTTTTTTGCCAACACGATGGGATACTCAGCGGGTTCTAGTATCTTGCAGAATTTTGTTTGTTCTGTTCTAGATTCCGAACGGATTGGCACGATAACTCAAAAACTATTTAAGAATGAAGAGATAGCTGAATTCAAAAAAGTATTCTGTTTTTCTGAGCGTTTGTGCTCACCGATATGATTTGTCCATGAGGTTTAAGGCTATATTTTTGACCGTTAAGCAGTATACATATATATATATAAAAAATTCATCTTAAGCTCAAGCCAGCAGGTTGACACCTATAAACGAAAGCAGTAAATTAACAAGAGAGCGTTTTTTTTTATTTCGAACCTTGCTGCATTTTGACTGTTGGGCAAAAAGACATTTTTCTTGGTAACATCCTCGCCACTAAATTCAGTTCTGTTATTAAAAATTCATGGCTTCTAAATCGTTTACTAGAATTGTCAAAAACTTGATTTGAAACCAAGTCTCACGTCTACGCAACCAGGGTTGCAATTTTTCAAACATTCGTGTTTAAAACAATGTGTAAGATGTTTTTTTCGTTAATACCAAAAATTTTGCAACTAATTAAAAATTCGCTTTGTCTCCGATCAGTAGAACAGTTGTGACTGTGAAAGCATTGAAACCAAAACCATCGTTCGAGTGCAGCGCAGCTAATCTAATTTTTTTAAATTTGAGAAATTAATTGAGCCGTCGAAAAGTGTCGAGACTCGCATTTTTTCTCCGCGGTTTGAACGATGAATCTGAATCTGATGTTTGTGTTTAATGTTAACTGAATAAAAAACACGGTGTGTTAGCGTTTAAACAATTTTTTTAAAGTGAAAACAGAAAAATTATTAAATTGACCGGCTTCTTGTAACTGTCGTCCGCTTACGCCACACATAAGGTTAAGAGAAATAGGCCCTTTAATCATTGGCTCAAGGTTCAGGGACACTAACACTTGTGATTTTGCACCTCATTCTCTTGGAGCCAGTTGGGACCGCCCCACGCAAGGATTATAAACCTCCTCATGGCCAGGCCTCTAAATACCTAAAACGCGCGAACGCCGTTAAAAACAGGTTTGGAAACTAGTAAATACCATAGGCTTTATGGGACAGTGGACCTTTGATCCATATCAGATGGATCAACCTAAAACCTGCCTTAACCCAACATAACTCTACAAAATGCACTGTAGGAAATAAATTCAAAACTCACAGAGTGATTACGACTCAGGAATCGATTCAGTAAAGTAATTAAGATAACTCGAGAAGTTTGGTAATATTGAGTAGTTTTATTATCTGGGCCAATGGGTCGCTTCATTCGTCGAACTGCTCAATCAAGGTGTTCTTTTGTCCAGCGATGACAAGCTCAGAGAAATTCTAGGAGATTTTTGTCGGGAACAAGACAACTCAAATGGGTTATTTCAGTAAATTTGCGAATAGCAACTTTAGTCTAGACCAAATTTCTTTCAACTTTCCCGCTATTATTAATTGGCTCTTCTGATTGTTTGACCTTTTCGTTCCAGTTGCTGCGATAAACTTGACTTTGTTGTGGCCAATTCGAATGTTTAAAAATAACCTTTTCGTCCCAAACTCAAAAGAAACTTTCAGGATATGAGCGACTGGCACACACTCCCTGGGTTAAGATGGATGTCTTAATCGCGCGTTGTCGTTATGCCTGTGAGCCTCCAGATTGTTAAGTGCGTCTCAAGAAACAGTGCTAGTGGTCATTTAAAGAAGTTTGCAGCTAATAAAACCTTAACTTCATCCCCAAAATTCACAGCCATGTAAAGTTGCCACTCTATAGCTAAACAGCAATTATATTCAACATCCAACTGTACTTTCGATTTTAGTTTCAAAAGCCGCATGAAACTTCTTTTTGATCTGCCCGGTCAGAAAAATGTCATGCAGTTTTGATAATTTTTGGATAAAGTATGTTAGATAACAATAGTTCATAGATTGAAATCTCCTTTTTGTTCCTTCAGATTTCATCTGAGTTCATCTGATAATTCTTCTTCAGCCTCGGAGCTGCTCACGATTTCTTCCCATGCAATCAGTTGCTCGTAAGCTTTCATCCATTCTCTCGGTCACTGATGCCTCTTTAGATGGTTCTGCAGCATCTTCACCTTCAAGCAAAAGGAGGGTTATAAGCTCAAGCTCACGTTCGTCGCAAGATCCTCCTCTAGTATTGACTCTCTCGCTTTCGTGTTATCTTTTGATACGTTGTCAGCCCGCTTCCACCTAGTGGTTATTCCATTGCGCTGGGCGAGCAGCAGCCTCTTGAAAGCCTCTGGCCCCATTTTCTCCTGGAACTGACGATACTCCTTCTGGTGCTTCTTCATATGATTATTTTGATCAAGGTATACAACCAAGAGGTCGTGTCGCTCTGAACAACGAGAAAAATGATATTTGGCTCCAGACAAGCTCTAATTGGTATGGCGAATATCTTGCAAGCAGTGTCAAAACTCAAACAAACAAAGTCTCCTGTTGTAATCGATTGCAAGTATTGCTTCCACCGTAGGCGCTTTCGTCTCTCGGTACTTCATCACGTTCTCCTCAATCTATCGCAGTGCCAGCATCGAGCTTACCACAAAGATGGTCACCTTCGGTTGGTGATCTGGCAATCCTATCGCACGGATTTACTCCATATCACATATCAAGCAGAAATTGCTCTTCTCAGGATAACTCACGGTCTGTGCCACACAAGGACACGGTTAAACTCCATGCGTCAAGTTATTACTCCAGAGGTTGCGTTCTCCAGACGCTTCGAGCAGAGATTCGAACTCCATCATCTTTGTATGGATCGAGTCGGTTTCGTCCACGGCAGGTACGTTATTCACAAGTACTCTGCTTTTCAAAGTCACTATTATTCTCTTTCTCAAGATTCAAGAGCTCCTCTCCCCAGATGTCACTCACGTCATCCACTTTGGTTCCAGACACCGCTCCCCACATTTCTCTAAGCAACCGATGCGGGCGATGTGACGTTCGCGCTAGCCGTACACACTTGGGTTCAAAAAAGGCTTTGTCGATCATCATTCTCTGACTGGACACCTCGACCAACGACAAGTACAACGAGTAATGGCTCCCGCAGAAGTTTGCCATCACTGATTCCACCAAGGATTTCGCGTTCATTGGGGGCTTTAGGCCTCACTCACTGAGAACCTCATTTTTGCTACACTCAATGCCGAGACTAGGTGGTATTTAGTCTCTAAGATTACTAGCGACTCCAGACTACACCTTCTGGAGAAGACTCCTTGTGCCGTTGCCAAGTTCACAGTTGTACTCGCGTAGCAGTCAGCTAGGGTTTGCACATCACTCTTCACCTTCTCCGCAACATCCTCGAACCACGTGGCCAAGTCCCTTTTCTGGAATGCCTGAATTCTCACGCACGGTCGTCTATCACATGAGTGTTCTTCGCCTCCGGCGCCCAGATCAATAAAAGAGCCTTCATCTTCTTCGGCAGTTTGTCTCTTCGTCTCGTTTGTGGACAGCAAGAAGGCCTCAATAACCTTCAGACCACCGCCAGGTTTGTGAGCAACCCGTTCTTTTTACCATCTAGCTTCAATTCTACTCCTTTCTCTGAGCATGACACACAGATAGTTTCGGGTTCAATTTCAACAAGCAAGCCCAGTCTTGGCTTCTCTCTTTCGGACGCGTCAATGTCCATCATTTTTTCCGTCCGAAATTTTAGCAACTCATTGACTTCAATGTTCACGTACGCCGCTCCTGCTTCTGTGCTCAAGAAAGTGCTTTAAGATATCGCCATGACCCCAGAGAAATAATGATATTCTCCCTGTTTGGAGGGTTTACAGTAATTTTCCGCCTCTGTTATTGCACAATGCCCATCATGGCTGTCCAACTGTTTGTCTGAGAATGTCCTAGTCTCATCAATTTTTGCATGGTTCTCAAGAGATTGCCTGGAATAATCGTCCTTCTCAATCCCCGCGTTCTGGTACACATTCAGGATGATGATCGAGACTCTGTTTTCCAACTTCCTATTCTTCGTTGCCTTCTGGTAGCGTGCCTGTATCGCGGCATCAGGCATCAGTGATATGATCCTTCTCAAGAAACAAGTAGCATCCTTCATCCTCACCAAGTTCAGCCCGGAATCGTCTCGAGCTACATACTGCGTCATCATTCGGTAGACGTGTAGGCCCTTATCGCCCAATTTTAACTTATTGCACCAAGTTAGATCCTCCAGTGAAACTCCAGCCAGGCACCATGTGAACAGCAACTGACCCTCAGTCCTGGCGAAGGGGTTCGTCATCAGGGGCTTGGCGGATGAGGGTGCCCTCAATTCATTCTCGAAGTATCCTAGTAGTAATTTCTCAGCTGACTTCTTAGTTCCAACATATTCAATTCTGCATTCTGCTGCGTGGCCCAAATCCGGTGCTTTCTGAACACTCCTCAATCTAGCTTCTTCAGACAACTCTCTAGTTTCTTGATCGTGTCTAAGGCAATCCACCAAGAACGAACCGTGCTCCTCGTGAGGCGTTTCTTCAGGGGATCGCTCGTGATTTGTTGTCCGACGCTCTGGTGTTGACTCGAGACACATTCCGTGTCGACACCCACCTTCCATGTCTGTACACTAGTTGTACCTCTATTTATCTTCAGTTGTTGTGTTGCGGCTTAAAATATTCTTCCGTCACTGGCTCTGATGCACCTTTACTGTCGGCTTTCAGTTCGGCAATTTCCTAGAAGTGATTATCTCTGAAGGCTGCCGGCTTCCATTTTGCAAAACCGTCGGAGGTGTCTCTTTCAGGTTCACCTCCAATACCGTTTTCGTTGAGGGAATTCCTTCTTCCGTCTAACGTTTTCTGTTCCTTGACCTCGACTCCATGCTCGGAGACGTGAACAAAATCATCATCGAGCCGACCTTCTTTTATTGATCCCCTTCCACTGACTCTTGCTTTTCCTGTTCTCTTGTCTCAAGTACCTTTTTCCTTTTTTAGGCTTGGCTATAAAACTACTTTTAGCTATAAGAATAGATTCATTCTTATTTCTTATTTTGGTCTTCACTTTTTTATTTTCTGTATTTTTTCATAAATTTTTTCCAAAATTTTTTCCAAACATAAATTTTTTCCAAAATGGGCCGAAATAGCCCGCTTGAGGGGGAACCTATGCCCAATTTTTTCGTTTTTCCCAAAAATCACTTAGAAATTTCATATTGATGCCCAAGGCTTGTATTTTATTAGGTAAATATTATAATCAGTTCATTAACATTTGCAACTGTTTTAAATAAACTAAGTTATGTTGTGTGTTACTTAAAACGGAGATAAATCATGCCATTTCTGAGTAGGCCTTTAGACCCTCTAATGTATGATTTTATGTTTCACCTTTTTTAGTCGTTCTTTTTTTGCAAATATGTAGAATTTATGCACTAGATTTCATAATAATTTGAAACCCAACTAACTACATCATTCATGTTTCTAATATTTTTTGGGGCAGCATCTAGTATCCCTTATGGGATCGTTAGCTGTCCCCTCTTTGATACTGATGTATTTATGCGCAATATGATATGAATTTTCTAGTATAATTGAGAAACTAATTCTTTCTTTCTTTATTTTCAAATTTTTTTTAGAGTAGAGCTGTCTTTACAGGATTTAGCTGCGGTATCCGGTCCCATTTCCTGAATGTGAATCATTTTGCTGAGCAGCTCCTCTCTCGCCTCCTTGTCCAATCCAGTTCTCATAAAAATGGGCTCTTCGATTTCCACCACTATTCCTCCCAGATCTACCTTCCTTTTCATTTTTCACTTGATTCTTGCATGAACTTTTGCCATCCCTCCAGTACTCAAAAACGCCATCCTATTTCTCTCGAAGGTGATCTTTCCTTTGCTCTCGTCACTCAACAATATCATTCCCTCCAATGCTGCTGGCTGACTCCCCGGCTGAAACTTCAGAATCTTTCATGTGGATCCCAGAGGTGGCGTCGCCTTGTTGGCCCACTCATCTTCATTCAGATCATGTTAAAACTCTCACTTGGTGCCAGGACTGTAACTGCCAACCTTCGTCGCTGCAGCTGGGGTCGTCCCCGTGTCTATGTTTTTCTCGGCTTCACTGAGAGCTTCCATCCTTTCTCCTTCTCTCACTTCGGAGCGCTCTTGCTTCAAGGCATCCTCAAACCTATTTTCCCTAGGAAGGTTTCTTTTGTCTCTAGGAGTGTCAATCAACAGAGGCGAAGGCGTGATCAAATTTAGTCTCTTGTATTCAGTGAGGGGTACGCAGAAGGCGCCAGCTGCCTCAAGCCTGTTGCAATTCCACCTCCTCCAGCCCGTGAGGCGCTAGATTTTTCCTTGTGCAGCATAGGCGTTCCGCTTTCCAGCTTAAGTGCCCTTTTTTCACTATGACCCGGCCATCATTGTATACTGGATCCTTATTCTCGAATCCGGCCTTCTCAACCACACTATTAACATCATGCACATCACACCTTAGTGGCATCAACCCCCTCATGAATTTTGCTGCATCCATCCCCGAGTTGATCTTCATCTCACTGGAGTGAAATTACGCGGCCGCTGAGTACCTCACAATCAAAGGATCCAGCCATGCGTGAATATTCTTTGCTGTCGCCCCACCACCTTCCTAGCCTGCACAGACGGCACCAGCAGGGGACTGTTCATTCCCAAGGTCATCTGCCTCACAATAGAAAACTCAGGAAGCGTGGCTTACAGCACATCCCGCTCAAGAATCACGCTCAGTTCCCTTCTTACCAACTCGAAGGCCTCCGCCCAAACCGGTATTCTCAATACGCCACAGCCTGTTTCTGAACAGTCTTCAAATTCCAGAACTTCGAGTAAACTTCAATCGGGCCCTGTCGTTTTCCACCTACCCTGCTTTGCAGTTGGCCCCTAAAGTTCAGCACTAGCCACTCAGGATCAACTCATGATCTTTCCGAACAACACCGTCTTGCTCAATTGAAGTCTCATGTGTTCTTGTTTCCACCAACTTAGTGCTATCCGATCTAGAACGCTGATCACGTTCATGTGTATCACTGAATGCCGATACGCCGTAATCAAAGGATCTGGAAAAGCGTAGGTCACTGCTGGTCCATAAACGCAAGATACCAATTCTACCAGCCCTTTTTTTACTCTGAGGGGATCCGATCGCATAGCTAGACATAGGTCGGTCAGGCGAGGCATAAGAATCCGAGGCCTGGCCATCGGATCCATATACTTCATCGGACGATGAAACACTGCCAGATTCCCATGCTCAGAGTCAAGCATCCGTCAATCCGCTGGGTCTCCACGCCCCCACTGAACACGAAGGCTGGCCCCATGTTGAACAAACTTCTAGGTAATACCAAGTAAAAGGTTAGTAATAAGTTGATCGATATGCTCAAGGTGTCCTGAATGAAGGTTTCAAAGATGGTCCTCCCTGCAGAGAACAACCCCTCAATAAACTTCTTGTCCCATCAAGGACTCAAGGATCCCAAGATCTCACGTGCTTTTCTTGTTCTCAACTCTCCTGTGGCGCGATCCCTGATTGCCGTGTCAATCACAAGGGAAGAAACGTTCCCACCGTTGTTTCCTTCTTGTATGCCTGCTCGAGCTGGTTCTGCATGAACTCCGACGCTTGCACTATCAAGGGAGGTGATGTCTTTTTTTGTTTTTTATCACCCCCACTCTCAAATCTTGGCGTCAGATACGGCCACCTTTTGCGAGGCGATACACTATCGATTATAGCTGCTTCGCCGCGTCCACTATTTCTTCGGTCATGCCACTACCAGAGTCAGCATCTGGTTCAGTTCGGTCCCGGGCAACATGTACAAAAGAGTTTCCGACCAGAACAACTTTTCCGAAGTTTACGAAGTCCGAACCTGCGACAATTATCACTCGAGCGGCTTGCGGATCCGAACAATCGTTGGCAGCCAATGCCTAAGTCATTTTGGACGCTCTAAATTTCTCTCCATATTACCGATCTTTCGACAGCTCTAGGCCCCCATAGGCAGTGTGAGGAAGCCCCATAGCTTTGGTATCTAGAAGTTTGTCCACCGCTCGTAACTGCGCCCGTATTGACACCCTCATTCTGACCCTATAACCGTGCCGCCGTTTGGTGGCTCTGTGATTGCACCCGGACTTCCCAGTTTCTTTAGCGGTCAGTTGATCAGGCCAAAAATCACCCTCTTCGGATCACCAGCCCAATCCGCCATTTCTAAGGTCCTTTCTCATAAAAAATGTGCCTCGTCAGCCAGTCCACGCAATAGGTACTATTTAGGTCCTAATGAGACAAGTTTTTGAGCTCTAGAACCTTTATCAAACTTTGCCGGCATACCAATCCTTTTAGGTCTAGGTCCCTGACCCTCTCTAGGTATTTGACCTTGATCGTTCCCTCCAGGGGTTCTCGTGAGGACTTCTTGTCGCCACTCTCAACCAATTTGACAGAAGACACCACTGAGCTTTGTGGCGTCGAAGAGACTCTGGTGTCTTTCTCTAGAGATGTCGAGCCCGGCTGTCTACTCCTGCTACTCGCTGAACTGTCTCTAGAATCGGTTCTCCCTCCCAACCTGTCTGATTGGGAGAAAGAGAGGTCTTGGTGGTGGGCCAAAATTGAACTGTCCGGTGTACAGCAACTACGACTCCAGATTTTTGATGTACTTTTGAAAAACCTGGCTCAGCCACTTTATGTTTTCGGTTCGTCCAAGTGGATGCCATCGGAAGAACATCCGTCTGGTAGGGAATCGCCCATCATGCGGGCCACATCTAGCAATCTCAATGGTAGAAAACTGTTCCTTTGGACCTCAAATATTACCTCTTTAATATGACGCTCCCTCTCGTTCATGCTCAGTCTATTATCATTGAGTAGCATAATAAATTGCAGAGTACAAATTGTCAGTACCGTAGGGTTCAAATAAATTCTCACCTCTTGCAACAAGCAGCTCACTTTGAACGGCAATTGAATCATCTTTCTAAATTCGCCTCTTGAAATGTCATTCAATCCCATCATCATGGTGACGGTGGGTATCTTCCTTCCTCACCTCTAACATTTCCAGTGAAGCCAACTTTTCAAGGCGTCGCCGCACCTGCGAAGCTCAAGACACCTATTTTCCAGTGCGGCCTGACTCTTGTGAGAACCCTGACTAAACTGTCCCCTATCATCAAGTGAACCGCGCCCTCAGGTATTTTCGGTTTCGTCAGGTTAACCACTCAAGCAGCTTCCTTGAAGGCTGACCTCCTTTCCCATTCGGCTTTCATCAGTCCTGCTTGTGGTGTCGGTGGTATCTCCTGTTGACGTCCTTTTTGTAATTAGAAATAATCGCAACCCTCACTGGTTGCTTCTTCCAAGTGACTGGTTCCTTTTCCGATGCGGGGTTCTCGGAGGCTCTTGACTACAGTCGTCCCTGTAACTCCATGAGGCCGGAAGTTCCCCTCCACCTTGGCTACGACAGGTTGAACTGGGTGCCAGGCCAGGTACTGCCACATCCACTGCAGGCGGCTTGGTTTGACTCAATTTCAGATCTATCAAGGATGGCGTGGGTTCTGGAGGGATCCAAATCTCTAAATATTTACTCAGTTGTTTCTGAGCTACTCAACCAAAAATCATGCGACCAGTCGCTTTGGGTGTTCCGTCTATTTCCATCGTCGACTCCGGCTTTGATCGCGTCACCAGAGGTTCATTCGGCTTTTTTGCCTTCCGCTCGTTACTCTTTGTGGTCTCTTGCTGCAATTTCTGGACCTGTTTGAGCTCTGATTTTAACCGTTCCCGCATGGCAGCTACCTGCTGGATTTTCTGGACTTGTTCAAGTGCCGACTTCAACCGGTCACGGGTTTCCGCCTCTTCTGGTAAGTTCCGGACCTGCTCCAGCTCAGCTCTCAGTTGATCCCTCTCTAGGATGGCCTGGTCTCGTTTGCACAGTTTCCAGGTCCCTTCTTAGCCTGGTGTTGTCTGGATCTGCCTTTTCGGTTTGTTGGGATCAAATCATCAGCATAGTCTTGCCCCCTTCTCATCGGACCCCCCATTATCATGGTTTGCCTGATAGGAAGAGGAAATTCACCAGCACCGTACTCCGTGGTGTTACTCGAGCCGGGGTTCTTTGCCAAGGCAAATCCCCTCAAGCCTCCGTCGGTGCTCAATGACATCTACCTGGTTTGCGCTTGGTTCGAGATCCCATCTGACGTGCAGCCCACCATCAGTACAGTTTTCATTGCAGAATTCCTGCCTTCTGCTTGTGAATCCAGCTGGAGGATGGCAATCAACATCACCGCCATCTGCTCGTCCACCGGGATTAGTCCAGATCCCTCAAACGCCTGTACAATTTATCAAATGTGGGCATTTTCAGTGCCGCTGGCATCAATTTCCAGAAACGATCGGCCACAGTTGAACATTGCAGAGTTCTCAAGAAAGTACCAAACCAGAAATAGTCACTCAAGATTAGCCACTCGAGAAACAACAACCAAGGATAACCACTCAAGAATACCTGCTTCGGTCCATCGAGACAGTGTAGTGTGAATCACTAGATCCGCATTAATTCTTTTGCTATTTGTTTTGATCGTCTCGCAATTCTGTCTTCTTTGATGATTTATCAAATTCAATTTGAAAACAAAACTGCATTTTAGTTTTCTCCATTTCCTACCATTGCGCTAACTCGAGTGGGACAACGACCACTTCAACCAGCAGTACTTGGCGTAACAGTAACAATCCCAGATTTTCTCTCGGTACCGAACGAGGCTCGCCAAAAAACGATGATTTGAACATAAACCCACCTACTCGCAAAAAATTAGCACACGATTTCAACAATGGGGAATTACAAAAATTACCTCCCATAGATCATTTCAGTGGTTCATTCATCACTGGAGGTAAGCGAACATCAATCGGTTTATAACAATTTCCAAGCTACATAACCACTTTTTTGTCTGTTTTTACCCTTGCGCTGGGCTAGGGTATTGCAGCCGGGTACTAGATTTTTTCCCCAAAAAGATATGAGTTTTTTTTCATGGGATAACCCTTCTCGTATTCTAACCCTAACCCTAACCCTTCTCGTTTTCATCGTAATGAGCTTGTCTGGTTCCAACGACTTCGGTACTTTTTTCTGTTTCGGCTCATTCCAATCTTCCTCAGCAGGGGAACCTTCATTCGAGTAAATTTCTATCCTCTCGTTACCCTTCAAGTTTGAGATGTCGTTACCATCATTTTTCTCCTCGGTTCACTTCTCGTTCATCTCGCATGCCGGTTTTACTATTAGATACTCCAGTACTGATATGTTTTAGGGAACACACTAATCCTCTGGTGACGGAAAATGTGGCTTGAGATTTACGTAGTGCGCGGCGCGTCTTGTACTCATGTGATAGAACCTACCCTGTTGATCTACTTCTGTTATCATGGAGGGTCCTCTCAATTTATTCAACAACTTCTTGGTCCCCTTTGAGAAGATGACATTCTGAAACACTCATACACATTCTACCACCGTCTATGGCTTCGCTTGTAGTATACTTTCATTATACTTCTTGCGTTGTTTCGTCTGTGCTTGGCCTGCATTACGTCCACATAGATCATTCAACTCTAGCTGTCCCTTGATTACTTTTGTCACGTAATCCTGAGATGAGGTATTTTGTCACTTGTATTCTGGGTTAAAACAACCATGGCATTGCTCTTTTTCTACCCGTCAGCATCATGAAGGGACTGATCCACGTTGTGTAGTGTTGCGTGCCGTTGTACGCGCCCACTAATCGTGGCAGTTACCTGTCCCAATCCGTCATGTACCTAAAGCAGTCTACCCTTAACATATTTACTAGTGTCTTTTTCTGCCTTTCGCTCAATCCATTCATCTGTGGAATATAAGTCGTCGAGTGTGCTTGAGGAATGTGAGATCTCTTCACCAATTCTTTTTTCTGATTCCCGACGAAGGCCTTCCCCTTGCCCGACTGGAAAGTCACGCGACAACCGTATCTTGAGATCTAATGCGTGATAAGATTAAAACAGGTTTCCTCTGCGACGCTGTTTGACACGGTACTGCTTCTGTCAACTTCGTAAAATGGTCTGATTACTAGGATCTCGTTGTGAACCGTGTCTATCTGGCAGATTTTCTGATGGTCTGTCCGCACGACCTCATGAAGTTCCGAGCTTTCAATCAATTTCAGTGGGAACTTCTTTTTCCGTGGATCCTTCACCAGCAGGCATGACAAGCTTGCATTGGTCCACCTCTCGTAAGCCTTCCTCATTTCCGGCCAATCAAATCGATGAAGTATTCTCTGGTGCATCTTCTCTATGCCCTGATGCTCATTTTGTTACGCGGTTTAAGCAACACCTTTGTTTGATACAACTGCAGTGGCATGATGAGGCAGCGCTTTTACAGGATTTTCTCTTCACCCCTCCTCCTACAAGCCACTACACCATCCGACGTAAGATAGAGTAGCTGCTTTCGTTCCTGGTAGAACTGGCTCAAGATCTTTTAGGTCTTCCTCTAGGTCATCCTTTTTCCCCCTGATCTTATCCACTTGGAGAGATTGCTAGTAAATTTTATGTTCCCTAATTAAGTCTGATAGTCTAGATCTCGTTGTCACGTGTGCTTTTGAAGCGCATAATTTTCTCATAATTGTCCTGTCATTTCCCATGGGTTGTGGATGTCATCATGTAACTTGACACATACTATCTTGCTCAAGATTCCCCCGTTTTTCTCGGGCTTCAGATTCGTTCCCATGTTCGGATTTAATGCTAACTGCCTGAAGGGTGTCCTTGAAACCGCTATCATCTCCAGCTCCTCTGCCACACTTGCGTCATCAGAATCCAAGTTGTGTGTTCCAGACGATGGATCCATGTAGATCTCTGCCCTGGTTCTTCAACTTCATTTCCGCTAGTATCATGCGTAGGCTGTCTGACTCATCTTCACTCTTTGTAGAATCTCCGTCAGCCACTTCTGACTCCCAGGAGAAATTTTTTCTTTCACTGCCCCTCGCATGCATCACCCACTCCCCGGACTCTTGATCGGCTCCGAGCTCTTCAGCGTTTTCCTCGAATGATACTCTCGTTTTTCTTAGTGTGGTCTGGATGAGGATCTCTTAAGGATTTTTCTCGACTATAGTTCGCACCAGCTCTTTGCTCTCAAGTTATTTGTCTTTTGGCTGTCTATCTCCATCCGGATCCATCTTCGGTTTTTTCATTATTTTGACTTCCGGCTCCATAGGCATTACCGATTGCCTCCCTAGGGTTCTTGTCCTCTGGTCATCAGGAAGTAATTCTGGCTGATCTTTAATTGGTTCCCTAATGTATTGAGCCATCTTGTAAGAGACAGACTGTAAAAGGTCTCCATGTACGTAAACAAAAATCTATCTTTTATCTCTGTGCTCTTGGCTCTCGTAGAACTCTGTATTTTTGCTCAAGCTATCCGCATTCTGATGCCTGTCACTGGTTATGTGCTAAATTATTATATTGTTACCATCTAGACACACGATCCATCTCCCGATGTAACTTTGATCCATTGAGTACGTCTTCAACCAAGACAAGGATATGTTATCTACTCGTATTTTGAATGGCTCGCTGTCCAGATATGCTCTGTGTTTCTCCACGAAGATAAATGCTGCAAGCAACACCACCTTGGGCGCCCCGTAGTTCTTTCATCTGAGTGTCGCTCTCGGTCTCAAGACGATCTTGCCATTCCAATCTTGATGTTGTTGAAATATCCCAGAAGTTGCGACAACTGACGCGTCTGCGTCAAGGATGTACATGCCATTCCATGTTGGTCTTTCCAATACAGTAGCCTTACACAACTCCCGTTTGTCACCGTTGAAACGACTCTTCTGCTGCGATATTCCATATAAACTTCAGCCCTTTATGTCTCATGAGTTGTTAGATCGGGTATATTTTGTCCGCGTAATCTTTGATGAATTACCACGAAACCAAGAAAGCTCATCAACTGGTACTCGGTCTTTGGTGACTTCAAAGTTAGGACTGCCTCAAAAAGTTCTGGATCTGGTTTGATGACAGATTTGTCCACCATTCTTCCAAAGTATTTTATTGAAATCTTCAAGATTTCGCATTTCGACGGCTTGCACTTCAGACCCGCCCTTTTCATACATGCAAATACTTCGTCCAGGCGCTCGATGTGATCATCAAGAATTGGCGTTGCTATAACTACGTCGTCCACGTAACACAAGTTCCCATACTTCTTTATCAGACTTGTTAGTGCTTGTGACATCAATCTCAGGAATGTGGATGTCACATTGCATAGGGTGAAAGTCATCCTTTTTCATTGAAACAGCCTCAGCTCGCGAGCAGATCCCGTTTTCTCCCTATCTTGCTGCCTAGGCAGTACCTGACAGAAAGCTGACTTCAGATCAAGAGTAGTGAAAAACTTAGCATCCCCCAATTTTTAGAGACTTTCGTCTGACTTCGGGATGAGATAGGCATCCTTGACCTTGACGGACTTCAGATATCGAAAGTCGCAATAGAATCTCAATTAAAATCCTTTCTTTTCGGCCATCACTACTCCACACGCCCACGGTGATCTGGATGGTTCTATCATGTCATACTCTAAAATTGTTTCTATTTCTTTTCTACATGCATCCGATTTGTGGGTGGTCATGCGTCTCGCTCCCTCACTGTACGTACCACCGATTCCTTTAATTATATATCATGTTTAAAAAATTTACAACACCCACTGTCCGACTTATGTATCGAGAAAACGACTGGGTTCCTATATAACACATCCTTGATGGCTTCGAGCTGTTCGTCCGTTATTTTTCCCCTTAAATGTTCTATTTCTGGGAATAACGGTTTGTCCCTATCCAACTCTTTAGGTGTGAGTCTTTTTGGAAAACTTGAACAATTCGAAAGTCCATCGTCTGTCTTTGACTAAAATGAACTAACATTTCTCGAAAAAAATTTTTCTCTCCAATCTATTCAATATACAAATTCTGCCCTTGTGATTTGGACAATCAAGAACTTTTACAGCTTTTTAACGTTTTCAATCATTTCATATCAAGCTCTCACAGGCAGTGCATATCCGAGTTCATTCATCCACTGGATTGTGATTGATATACTAAGAGTATTCAACAAGATACTGACGCAGAAGCCACCCTCGGTGATCGAGAATGATCTTCATAAAATAACAGCATTTGGCTATTTGGATTTGGTACTACCCATACCTCTTTGTTATCAGTAAGTTCAATGAAATTCCTCATTCTCAAGCTTACAATTGCAGCCTCATTGGCTTTTAACCTCACCCTCCTACTCAATAAGACTGAAGCTTTACAATCATTTGTCGAAATCAAATTAAGCAGTTTTGTTACGCACTTCTTTTCCGGGTTTCGAATCCTGAGCTTGGCATTGATAAGATCTATCATTATGTCAAAGTTACCGATGAAATCTCTGCCCAAAATGAACTGATCTGATTCATCTAGATTCACCACCACAAGCAAGCTCATCCACAGATTGCGGTTCCACATATTTAGAGCTATGATCGTTGTTCTGCCTAGTACCCCTAGTGCCCCCTTATTCGCTGCCGACAAGCGGAGACTGAAGTCTATTAGGTTGTCCTTATCGAATCCCATCCGTATCTACGTTTCAATTGATATCACGCTCAATCGGCTGCCGTATCCGGTAACCCCATTCAAGAACGTGTTCATTCCTTTTATATCAAGTACAAGGACAGACACGTCCGCTTCCGTGCCCAGATTCATGGCGTCCTCATCAAGCATGGCGCAATGTCCAAATAATCTGATTTTGAGCTCCCCTTGGCCAACGAAAACCTGGGCCACCATTTCGTCATCACAATTTGTCATCGTCTTCGTATAGTTGTTGATTCCATCAATATTTAGCATGACCTCGTGTGGACCATGACTTTCGGTATATCTGCCAGTTAATCTTATCGATCAATCTCATCACCTCTTGTTACTAGCGCTTTGATGGTTTTTGATGGAGTTTGAGGACTGAAAGAACGCAAATAGTCCCCAAATACATATTTCTGAATGAGTGTTTGGTCAAAATATTCGCTCAGGTTCCTCGTCACCTCGTGACCACCTACGGTGATTATCAATATTATTCTCGCCCTTATTTTTGTGATCCCGAACGGCTTCCCGGTTTCCATCTTCAGAGTGTTGCTATTGCTCGTGACCTTGCGAGTGTAATTTATCTCCAACATCCTTTTGGTTTCTGTTTCCTTGCTTTCCATATCTTCAGTTACTGCCTTCACGGATTTTGTCAACAGTTCATCTTTAATCACGTCTTCATTCTGGAATTCATTTTTAGCCTGTCTGTTTCTCGCGTTCTGCACTGCTGCTAGTTTCAGCTAGTGTTTCCGATGGTTCTGATTTATCACAGCCTCCCAGAACAGAAGACAAAGGGACCTTCCTCGCCACAGAAGAAACATTTTGCGCCAATCTTGATTATCAGGCCACAGTAGAATTCATGTTCCTCCACCTGGTTCATGTCATCTTCATCCGGTGCGTAACCCATATCCCTTGTTTGTAAAAGGTGCAATCAATTACGTGATGATCTGCTGACCCACTACTCGCGCACGATCTGCGCTTGTCCATATCAGCTCTCGGCTTGTACCCTGTCGACCTCTGTTGCTGGCTCCCTTATTGAGGATTCCTGTCCGCCGAAATTGAATTTTTCTGTGGCTTCATTAACTTTGATTCTCTAAATTTCTGCCTAATCTCTTCTGGGGCTCGTGCATTATTCTCCGATTGACGACTTGAGAACAATGTTGGCAACCTACTAAACGCTATCGAAGGATAATGCACCAACCGCAGAAAATATGAGGCAGAAATCTAGAGATTATATTCTTTTAGAGAAAATTATTTTATATTAGAGAAAATATTCTTTTTCAGCGGACAGGAGTCTTCAAGGAGGGAGCCAGATACCCTCTAGAAATAAAATTCAGTACCCACATAGTGACTACGGCACAGGCATCGATTAAGTAAAGTAAGTAAGATAGCTCGAGAAGTTTAAAAATAAAGACTAGTTTTTACTCAAGAAGTTTTATCATCTGGACCATTGGGTCGCTTCACTCGTCAACCTGCCCAATCAAGTTGTTCATTTGTCCAGCGATGGCAATCTCGTAAAAATTCTCAGTGTTTTTGTCGGGAACAAGACAACTCTACTTAGTTGGTTTATTTTGGTTAATTTGCGATTAACAATTTTACTCTAGACCAATTTTCTTTCATTCTTCTTGCTATTATTAATCGGCTCTTCTGATATTCTGACCTTTTCGTTTCAGTTGCTGTGTGGTAAACTTGACTATGACGTTGCCGATTGGAATTTTTCGAAAATACCATATCGCTCCGAAATCAAGATAAAAATTCAGGATATGACCGACTGGCACATCTGTGAAAGTAGCATGTGACTTCACTGCATGATGTCATGCATTTAAAAACGCTTTTTTTTGACATTTTGAATTAAAAAATTCACTTCGATATTAAATTGTTATAGCTGAACTTTTTGATTAACTACGAAAAAATTGATGGTTTTTAGTACAAATCATTGGATTTCCATGACGAGCTGGAAACCAAATGATAAGAAATTAGCTAAATTAAATGTTCTAATCATAATGTCTTATTGCCCGATGACTGACAATCAAAACCTAGAACCGACCAAAACCTGCATCCTTTAAATAAGAAAAGTCTTAACCGCTCGAGATGTATCTAAATTATCAACACAAATAAATCAAAGTTGATAGCCAGTTAGCGCTTATCAACTTTCATACTGCTCATATAACCAATAAATGACAATGAGGCGTGTTCAGTCTTTTTCAAGACACGTTAAATTGTATAGCATTGTTCTCAAGATTGGGCCAGTTTTGTGCGGGGGGGGGGGTGAGTAGAAGAAAAACAAAGCTTAGAACGGGAGTAATATGAAGTGATAGTCGACTTTGATTGTCTTGAAAAAACAATTTAAAAAAACTGAAATTTTATATTTTGTTTACACGAATTAAGTAAAAAAAATATTTTTTTTCTGCCAAGAAGCTCCACAATTTTGTTTTTGTTGTTGTAGTTTGGTACCCATTTGGATGAGAAATTGAGGTAGCTGAATTTGCGCGGAAAAAAGAAAAAAATGAGCGTTAGAAAGAAAAACGCTGAGAGCCATCAATTCATTGAAGGAATTGTTACAACAACGAATGCTCTATGATTAAAACAGATATATGATTAAAACTATGAAAAAAAAAGAATTAAAAACAAAAGCAATAAAATCAATCGAGACATTTAAATTTATATGCAAAAAACTTGATATCATTGTCTCAAAAATCTGGGCATCACACGAGAGCGTTCGGCATTGCTGAATTACAAGAGTGCCGGAACCGGAGAAATGGTCTACATCGCCAAAAACTGATGATAAATGACAACATTGAACTCCGACATAAATTCTTATGAAGCCTCTAATCAGTTTGATAGCTTTACAATAATTTGCCTCTATTCGATTTGATCGGAGAATTTTATTGCCAAACATTTTGTTGTTGTTGTTGATAATTGCCATCCGACATTTTTTTTCAAAACAATTAGAAATTAAGGAGAGAAAGGAGTTCCCCTAATAATTGTTAACAGTTTTTACAGGGACAAGGTTTTTCTGAGAAACCTATTGACAAAAATAAGCCTGAAAACTGGCAAAAAACCCAGCATTCGAAGATCTATTGATAGGATGCGTTTAAATGTAATAATAATCATAATAATAATCATCATAATAATTATAATAATAATCGTCATAATAACAATCATAAAAAAACTGTTTCCAAAACATATCTAACATTTCATCACTCCCGATACGTTCCTTTTTACAAAATGCAGAAAATAGCAGGCGGTTGCATGTGTTTTTTCGATACGTATCATGTACAGCAATTTTGTTTCCTTGCTGGATAATCATACGAAACCCAATTCTGTCAAACATTTTTTGTCCTGTGTCAACCTTATGCGGTGTGATAACTTTTTCTTGACATTTGAAAACTTATTGATAGCTTGCGTATTTTCCGTGTAAATAAAGCTAAATTTGACAAATGAGTACATTAAGATTCATCGGACTGACTTTATCATCTATTAAAGAAAACCTATGACTCAAAATGACTTCAAAATTATCCCCTCTCATAATAAATTTAATGACTTTGCTCAGTGTAATTTTGAAAAACTTATGAGTGCTTCTATCATTGATGAATGTTTTTCAATTTTTGTGAAAGATCTTAAGCCGGATATATAATCTACAAAAATCTGTTGAAACCTTAAATTTATTAACATTAGCTAGAACTTTTATGTGCAATTTTGTTAATTTATCTGACTCAACAGTTCAACCACCTCGGAAGATTTCTTTTCATGAAGTTGCGTGGCATCAATGATTTTTTGATCAGATTACAAAATTCAACTTGATATTAAATTGGAGCTCAAAATTTTCTTTAGCTCTGAAAAAGCTAACAACGAAACATGGCAATTTTATGACGAGCTGAAAACAAGTTGAAAGTAAATTATCTCAATTGAATATTCCATTCATGATTTCTTATTACCCGCCGATTGACAATCGAGATCTAGAATTAAGAGCAAAACCAGCATTTTTAAGGTGAGATATGTCTAAGCCGCTCATGAAGTACTTAAACTATCAATAAAAAAAAACTACAACTGATTGCCAGTAGCGCTGCTTGGCAATTATATAGCTCATATAACCAATAAATTACAGTGTAGCCGTGTTCAAAATGGGAAAAGTCTAATACCGGATTCACAACAAGTCATCGACTACAACGGTTGAGCAGAGAATCAAACTCACAGTTTGCCGGAACAGAACAAAGCAAAAAAAACCAGGTTCAAACAGTATTGCTCAGATGTTGGTAGCAGAACAACACTCAATGACAAACTGGGACAGGCAAGAAGAAAATAAGACAGCATTTCAACTTCTTTGGGTTGACAACTTCTTCAATCATTTTAGCAGGTGTGGATTGTGATCTACATCACCTCTAATTCTATCTACATTCATATGGTTTGTCGAGTGAGCTACTGAAGAAGCAGGAAATTATTTAGAACAAAAGTTCACAACGACAAAGCAAATAGTAAAAACCAAAACCTTGAATTAAAACTCGCTTGCAGTTAATTATTGTGAACAAAAAATTAACCAACCACAAAGGCGAAGTAAAGAAATTATTAGCACACCTAAATGGTAATAACTACACCAGAAAAACAATCTCTGTTTTTTCAGTAGTTACTTCAAAACTGCCAAAATTTAGCAAATTCTTTTGTTCTTCTTCTTAAAACTGAATAAAAGCTGTGGCTTGTCATCAAAGACCTCACAAAACTGATTTTAATTTGAAAGTACTAAAATAGCACACGCATAAGTTTCCATCAAACCATAAGTTGGAACGGAGCCACAAGACTTTTGGCGGTTTGAAAATTAATTTCAAGGAGAGAACGGAGTAGCGGGACTCGCTTCAGGTCAAAAACCTAAGTTCGTGCACGTACTACTACGGTAAACAGCATTACGATTCTAGCCAACTCTACCGGCATCAGAGCGAACGTGCAAAGCAGCTGCGCAGCCCTTACTGATCTTTTTTCCAATCCCCAGCTTCAAGAATTTCACGGTCTTAATCTAGAGCAACTTCGGCTCAACCCAAAAACAGATACAGGAGAACATTTTCTTGTCAGCTTAACAAAAAAGCGCAAAGAGCGTGACGTACACTTGACTTGCTTGCTGTAGCCCCAATTGACGATGCAGCAGCGCACGTAGCTACCAAAGCAGCCCGATTTTGTAAGAAAACTGCCCACAGACAAGAATAATTAGATGAAGTCAATGACAACCGTCAAGAAAAAATCAAAAGATTGTTCAAAAAAATAATGCGAATATGGCTGAGATCAAATTTGATGGAGCAACCAACTCTAATAGAAATCTGAGAGCTATATAATCTAACAAAGATGCAAATAAAGATTTTTGATGTTTGCAGACAAAAAGAGTACCAGGAAGGCGGATTTAACGCAGCAAATGACAAATTCTCGGCTTTTCACAAATCAGCAACCATCGGAGAAGCAGCTCAGCTAAATGCGATCACAAATCACCAAGCAATCTGAGAAACTGTCGGACCCGCCTTTAGAAAAAAGCCAAAAAAACGAGTTGTCAGAAAAGTGGTTACCAACGAAGCCAAATTAATTGGTATGTACAACAGAGAGGCAGCAAACGAGGGAAAAGAGAAGGTAAAGGGCTGAAACAACTTAGAATTGGAAAAAATTACCGAAAATTCCGAATAAAGGGAGCAATTGCACCTCCTCAGAATTTATCCTCAATGATGCCATTATCATCCATACCAGAATATGCTAAACAAAATCAACCAATAGAGCAAATTCAACCAGCACATGTACAACAACACGCGAACTACCCGCAGCAGCAGAAAAAGGTCGTACAGTTACCAGTAGCAGCAAGTGGTCGTAAATCAATGACAAGAACCAAAAGGACCCCGCACAAAACCTCCCGTTCCCAACGGAGCCAATAAACGATTAAAGCCACAACGTCAGTCACTATGATCATTTAAATCACCTATATCATCATCGACCGAATCAATTCAATCTGACGAGATACTCAGCCTCGACGCAAAACTCCTGCCGAACAGTACTGAGGTATACAGAATTACACTTGTCATCAGAATTACAACGAAGAGCTTTGCTTGATACAAGAGCATTACAAAATGTCAATTCGAAACAAATTTTGACAATTTAGAGTTTTTCCGCCTTCTGGAATTAAAACGATCCAAGCTACAAAGAGCAAGAATGTCAGTAGGTTAACTATTGTTATTTGAGATAGAAGTCACCCCAGAGTTTAGATTGACAAACATGATATTTGTAGATCCAACTCAATTGTTCTAGGTAACTTATCTACAAAAAACGTATTCATATCTGTCCCCTTTCTTAAACTTTTCTCTGCAATTCAAAGAAATCAAGCTGCTAAAAGCAACACGAACAAATAGAATGAACAAAAACTCCTTGACTCCAAGGAGACGACAAACATAGCTCTGCGCAAGACAATTCTTATGGAGTCCCCGTTAAAACAGGTGTTCATTACAGAAATTACCACCCTTGATCATCACGTTACATAGAAATCTCATGCCAATGTATTCCCAGTTGATGCAAAAAAGCTCGTCTTTGCAAAAACGAAAAATACAGAAGACAATGAAATAAGCATTGACGAGCTGATGCAGCAATCTTGTTATGATAGCCAGACTCAGTGGAGACCTCAGCTTGACTATAGAAACATTCAGTTTTAAAAATTGAAACTTGTCAATACCCATAAAAATTTCCTCAGAATCAAATTAAAACAGGAACATACACGGCCTTTGTACACACAAGGACGGCCTACGCCAATAACTTGCGACAAGAATTGACAATGGACTTGCCCTAATGCACTGTTACGGACTTCTAACAACATTGACCCGTTTTAATTTCGGACTCAATTGTTTGCTCATCGGAAGCCATCTGATAAGTTGCGGATGTTCATTGACCTCAGAAGGATAAACTATTTTTCAAGAATGCTAAAATCAACAGCAGTTTTTTTATCTAAAAACTAACTTTAGCATCAATTCACTTCGCAGGAAAGAATTCGTTTATAAAATTGGACAGTTCGCAAGCATTCTATTGTGTGCAAATGGCAAAAAAAACATTTCAGTCTAATTTTTGTCATTTCACTTCAATTCACGATGTTACGCCTATAAATGCCTAGCTCAAGGTTTATCTAAAGAGTAACAGACTTCAGTTCATTTATCCGACACTCTTTTGATCAATGATTAGAAGCGGATCTATAAACGCAGTTCATGAATGACAGAGGATGTGCAGTGAACAACTTTGACGAATTCATACCGAAATTTTCGGAAGTATTTGAAAAGGTTCGAAAATCAACACTGAAATTATCACCGAAAAATATGAAACTGGAACTCAACTAATGACATTTTGTGGTAATATAGTAACACCTATTAACTGACATGTGAACTAGCGAAAAATTCAATGTTCTCGAAGTAAACCAAATTGCCACAAACGGTTAAACAAGTTAAACGACAAATCGGATTTGTGCAGTTCTTCCAAAATTATATGCCAAGCTAAGATGAATGTTTCTTTTTAATTTATAGCCTACTCAGAAAAAAATTGCATCCCAAACAAATGAATAGCGTCAAAAAATTGTTGTAAGGCTAAACCATGATCTAATTCAAGCTACTGACCAAACGCTTTAATTACCAAAACCAGAGTTGTAATACGTAATTCTCAAGGATGCAAGCTATCGTGGAACCGGTTTCGTGCCCATCTTTGATGATTACAAAAAAACTGACAGCAAAGGTGAAAAAAAAACTTGGCCAGGTCTTTTAGTTCAAGGCTATTCACCTCAGCACAACTAAAGTTCTATATCTATCATAAGAAATTACTTTGCTCTCAATTATTTGTCTTATTTCATCTGGGCACTATCGCTACCCCAGATGAAGTTATGAAATAAGTAACAGTTGAATCGGAGTTTCACACCGCAATGCAAGATGCGATGCTGGAACAGTTCAAAGAAAGGATAAAAACTTCCACAGACACTTAAGTTGCACTCGTTTTGTTCATTACTTAACCATCAGTTGATAACTCAATCAGATTTTAGAAGCAAATCGATGCAGGTCTTGATACCACTGTACAGAGGCGAAAAAATATTTCAAAAACCGAAATTACTTTATAAAGAAAATTGGAACTTACTATACGCTGTGTATACATCGAACTCTAAGTTCTTCAATTTAACCGCAGCAGCAACCAGAAGACGATTAACCGATTGATTCGACAAAATTCGAAATCGATCTTTCCCTAAGCCATTACCGAATCGAGCCTAGAAAGTTCGACGAACAATTGCCAAAGCTGCTCAAAGACATTCGGCCGCAGAAAAATGACAATGAAACGACACAAAGCGCACTTGCAATAGTTCGGCTATCAATTCCGTTAGGTACCGTCAGTACGTTCACCAAAGGCAACTGATGCGCTGTCACCGACAAAGCCACGGCTACGACTATCAATAGCACCTCCTGCATCTCCCGGATTCTTCTGCGACATTTCGAGTGTCAATATTCCTCGGCGGACCAACAATTTTAGCAGCAGCAAAGCTAAATCCGGTAGCAGCGCCAACTTTGGCGCCCTTGCCACAACCAGCACCGCTACCGATAGCAGTACAACCGCCCCAGAACATCCACCGAACCCAGATCCAGAGCCAATCGACACACCTCAGCCAGCGCACAACTAATGAATCATTCACGATGGACCAGTAGACAATGCAGCGTCAGCAGCACCAGCCAATTCTGAAATCACCTGCATAGGACAAGATATTGAAGAAACCGCTGAGTACAAAGCTCAGCGCAAAGCAGTAGCTGAGGCGCGAGACAAAAAAGATGATCAAACTAAGTTTAATAAAGATATGCGAGACCATCCAATACCCCCGCGCGATAAAAAGCCGCGAAGATACGGACTTCGGACATTTGACGAACAAGAAGTTGTCCCTGTTGAGTAAAGTCCAAGATCAACACGGATTGACAATCAAGTGAAATTACAAGAGAAAGTGGAGGAAGCAAGTGAGTCTCTTCCTCCACGAGATGAAGAATTTCAAAGGCTATCAGCGAGGTAAGCAAAACGAAAGATGTTCCCGTTAGAAGTAAATTTTTGGTAAACTCAATATATAAATATCAGGAATCAAATGTCTTTGTCAGACCAGTGAATGTTTTGAAACTTCCAGGCTCTTTAGCCCATTGTGTTCAAATTGACTCTCACGTGCACAAAAGAGTAGCATGCCAGGCTAGCAGTACCTACCCAGGTATCAAATCAACGCTAAAGAGCCCTTAAACACCAATAGTTGGATCATCTATCTCAGTTTCTTTGCCGCGGGAAAAAAGATCAACTTTCTTTATAATCACTAAACGCAGTTTTTTTTAATAAACAATTAAAATTAAACCAATGACAAGAACCAAAAGGACCCGCCCAAAACCTCCCGTTCCCAACGGAGCCAATAAACGATTAAAGCCTCAACGTCAGTCACTATGATCATTTAAATCACCTATATCAACATCGACCGAATCAATTCAATCTGACGAGATACTCAGCCTCTACGCAAAACTCCTGCGGAACATTACTGATGTATACAAATTTACGCTTGCCATCAGAATTACAAAGAAGAGCTTTGCTTGATACAAGAGCATTACAAAATGTCAATTCAAAACAAATTTTGACAATTTAGAGTTTTTTCCGCCTTCTGGAATTAAAACAATCCAAGCTGCAAAGAGCAAGAAAGTCAGTAAGTTAACTATTGTCATTAGAGATAGAAGTCACCCCAGAGTTTAGATTGACAAACATGATATTTGTAGATCCAACACAATTGTTCTAGGTAACTTATCTTCAAAAAACGCATTCATATCTGTCCCCTTTCTTAAACTTTTCTCTGCAATTCGAAGAAATCAAGCTGCTAAAAGCAACACGAACAAATAGAATGAACAAAAACTCTTTGACTCCAAGGAGACGACAAACATAGCTCTGCGCAAAACAATTCTTATGGAGTCCGCGTTAAAACAGGTGTTCATCACAGAAATTAACACCCTTGATCATCACGTTACATAGAATTTCCATGCCAATGTATTCCCAGTTAAAGCAAAAAAGCTCGTCTTTGCAAAAACGAAAAATACAGAAGACAATAAAATGAGCATTGACGAGCTGATGCAGCAATCTTGTTATGATAGCCAGACTCAGTGGAGACCTCAGCTTGACTATGGAAACAATCAGTTTTAAAAATTGGAACTTGTCAATACCCATAAAAATTTCCACGAATCCAATGAGACATTTTCGATCAGATTCTTTTTTTTCAAAAATTTGAACCGAAGAAGAATTTTCAAAGTAATTTAATTCTTTTAGGGATTTTAAGTGAGAGAATTCCGTATTGACAAAAGACCAAAGTTCAAAAGTGGAAGAATTGCCGTTCGTTTTTTCGGAAATTTGGCCAGACATAGATTTGACGTTGGGTACACTTCGGCCCTCAGAATCAAATTAAAACAGGAACATACACGGCCTTTGTACACACAAGTACGGCCTACGCCAAATAACTTGCGACAAGAATTGACAATGGACTTGCCCTAATGCACTGTTACGGAATTCTAACAACATTGACCCATTTTAATTTAGGACTCATTTGTTTGCTCATCGGAAGCCATCTGATAAGTTGCGGATGTTTATTGACCTCAGAAGGATAAACTATTTTTCAAAATTGCTAAAATCAACAGCAGTTTTTTGATCTAAAAATTAACTTTAGCATCAATTCACTTCGCAGGAAAGAATTCGTTTATAAAATTGGACTGTTCGCAAGCATTCTATTGTGTGCAAATGGCAAAAAAAAACATTTCAGTCTAATTTTTGGCATTTCACTTCAATTCACGATGTTACGCCTATAAATGCCTAGCTCAAGGTTTATCTAAAGAGTAACAGACTTCAGTTCATTTATCCGACACTCTTTTGATCAATGATTAGAAGCGGATCTATAAACGCAGTTCATGGATGACAGAGGATGTGCAGTGAACAACTTTGACGAATTCATACCGAAATTTTCGGAAGTATTTGAAAAGGTTCGAAAATCAACACTAAAATTATCACCGAAAGATATGAAACTGGAACTCAACTAATGACATTTTGTGGTAATATAGTAACACCTATTAACTGACATGTGAACTAGCAAAAAATTCAATGTTCTCGAAGTAAACCAAATTGCCACAAACGGTTAAACAAGTTAAACGACAAATCGGATTTGTGCAGTCCTTCCAAAATTATATGCCAAGCTAAGATGAAAGTTTCTTTTTAATTTATAGCCTACTCAGAAAAAAATTGCATCCCAAACAAATGAATAGCGTCAAAAAATTGTTGTAAGGCTAAACCATGATCTAAATCAAGCTACTGACCAAACGCTTTAATTACCAAAACCAGAGTTGTAATACGTAATTCTCAAGGATGCAAGCTATCGTGGAACCGGTTTCGTGCCCATCTTTGATGATTACAAAAAAACTGACAGCAAAGGTGAAAAAAAAACTTGGCCAGGTCTTTTAGTTCAAGGCTATTCACCTCAGCACAACTAAAGTTCTACATCTATCATAAGAAATTACTTTGCTCTCAATTATTTGTCTTATTTCATCTGGGCACTATCGCTACCCCAGATGAAGTTATGAAATAAGTAACAGTTGAATCGGATTTTCACACCGCAATGCAAGATGCGATGCTGGAACAGTTCAAAGAAAGGATAAAAACTTCCACAGACATTTAAATTGCACTCGTTTTGTTCATTACTTAACCATCAGTTGATAACTCAATCAGATTTTAGAAGCAAATCGATGCAGGTCTTGATACCACTGTACAGAGGCGAAAAAATATTTCAAAAACCGAAATTACTTTATAAAGAAAATTGGAACTTACTATACGCTGTGTATACATCGAACTCTGAGTTCTTCAATTTAACCGCAGCAGCAACCAGAAGACGATTAACCGATTGATTCGACAAAATTCGAAATCGATCTTTCCCTAAGCCATTACCGAATCGAGCCAAGAATGTTCGACGAACAATTGCCAAAGCTGCTCAAAGACATTCGGCCGCAGAAAAATGACAATGAAACGACACAAAGCGCACTTGCAATAGTTCGGCTATCAATTCCGTTAAGTACCGTCAGTAGGTTCACCAAAGGCAACTGATGCGCTGTCACCGACAAAGCCACGGCTACGACTATCAATAGCACCTCCTGCATCTCCCGGATTCTTCTGCGATATTTCGAGTGTCAATATTCCTCGGCGGACCAACAATTTTAGCAGCAGCAAAGCCAAATCCGGTAGCAGCGCCAACTTTGGCGTCCTTGCCACAACCAGCACCGCTACCGATAGCAGTACAACCGCCCCAGAACATCCACCGGACCCAGATCCAGAGCCAATCGACACACCTCAGCCAGCGCACAACTAATGAATCATTCACGATGGACCACTAGACAATGCAGCGTCAGCAGCACCAGCCAATTCTGAAATCACCTGCATAGGACAAGATATTGAAGAAACCGCTGAGTACAAAGCTCAGCGCAAAGCAGTAGCTGAGGCGCGAGACAAAAAAGATGATCAAACTAAGTTTAATAAAGATATGCGAGACCATCCAATACCCCCGCGCGATAAAAAGCCGCGAAGATACGGACTTCGGACATTTGACGAACAAGAAGTTGTCCCTGTTGAGTAAAGTCCAAGATCAAAACGGATTGACAATCAAGTGAAATTACAAGAGAAAGTGGAGGAAGCAAGTGAGTCCCTTCCTCCACGAGATGAAGAATTTCAAAGGCTATCAGCGAGGTAAGCAAAACGAAAGATGTTCCCGTTAGAAGTAAATTTTTGGTAAACTCAATATATAAATATCAAGAATCAAATGTCTTTGTCAGACCAGTGAATGTTTTGAAACTTCCAGGCTCTTTAGCCCATTGTGTTCAAATTGACTCTCACGTGCACAAAAGAGTAGCATGCCAGGCTAGCAGTACCTACCCAAGTATCAAATCAACGCTAAAGAGCCCTTAAACACCAATAATTGGATCATCTACCTCAGTTTATTTGCCGCGGGAAAAAAGATCAACTTTCATTATAATCACTAAACGCAGTTTTTTTAATAAACAATTTTTTACGATTTGTCACGAAGCCTCAATTGAATAAAAAAAACGGATATCAAAAGATTCATTTATATAGAGACAGCTCAATATATCGTCTAGTACCATTCTAGTATGCTTTTTAACCACTGCTAGCTCCAAAATTATCAAACTGATTTTAGTAAAGTCAAAAAAGACGAATTGAGACGAAAAGTTTTTTTTTTAAAAAGCTTGAAAAAAATTTTGAAAACAAAATTTTGAAAAACTCATTTTTTCAAACACTGTGAGTTCTCAAAAAACTAAATAATAGCTAAAATTAAAAAACTATGCGCCTCAATTTACAAAATGTGTTCACTAAGAGGCAACTAGTTCATGAAAATCTCAAAAAAAACCTGTTTGTCCACGTGTTTAGGACAGGAATAAAAAAAACGTGAGCGATATCAAGTCAACACAACGAGAGGACAACCTGTTGGAGGAGTCGGTCTAGTAGGAAGCAACTACTTCATGAAGGTTTCGAAAGAACCACTTGATGTCCACTTATTGAAATCAGGAATAAAAAAGTCAGTGGTACTTCGTCAACCCAGTGAGAGGATTTCAAAAATTTGATGCCAATCGCATTCATAGCCCTAATGAGGAAACTGTATGAAGTCGGTTCACTAGGAAATCCAACTTCGTGAGACCTATACAAATCAACCTTTTGCCTATGTTTAAAGATAACGTATAAAAAAAGTTGAACCTCCCCAACAAACGAGTAGTCCAAATTTCAAAATAATTGCGTTCAATGGTCTTCAAAACCTTAGTGAGGCTCCTGTCCGAAGTTGGCTCACTAGGAGACATCAACTTCACGAAATCTGGAAAAGCCCTTGTTACCTGTGTATTAAGGTTGGCCAAAATAAAGTTGGCTATAAAAAGCTTAGCCCCCATCTGCGTGACATTCAGGTCTCAAAAAAATTAGAGCCGATCACCTTTAGAGCCCTATTAAAGATCATATACCAGCTCAACCCACTAGAAAACTGAAACTTGGAGAGATATAGCACTTTTGGTTTATCCCAAGCATCAAGAAAAAACTTTCGACAGGCCATTTGCAAAACATAAGAACTCCAAAAAGTCCGATTGTGCCGGAACTAATCCGCAAACTTGTTGAGAACACCCGGAAAGTCTTACAGAGCTTCCGAAAAACTATGCGAGAACCAAAAAGGTAGTAAAAATCGGAAAAGCATCGCAAAAATTAGGGTTGAAAAATCAGAATTCATCCATTCGAATAATAACTGAAGCCAATTTTTGCTTAAGCGAGCCAGCGATTTACTAGAGTTGCCTAAAAAATCGAAGTTAAGCAGAAGAAATCAAGACAGAAGACCAAAAACCAGATTACGCAAAAACTGAGAACTTCGGCAAAATGTGGAAAAAAAATTAAATACCCGACTTGAAGCTGTAAGGAAATGAATTTACTTTTGATAAAAACACGATCAGAACCGAACTGATTCATTCACAACACTTCAAAGAAAGTCACTCTCAGCATCAATGAAGCTACACGAATGTCATGCACCAACAATCGAAAGAAGACAAAAAGCGACAGCGAGACGACAAACAAAAATTGATCCCATGGATGAATTGAGCCAAAATTGAGCCAACTGCATGACAGGACGGTACTTTCCGTTTAAATATAGCTAAAGGTGACAATTCAATACATCAAGATATCATTGGTCTGACTTTATCATCTAATAATGAAAGGCTATGCCACAAGGTGGCTTCAAAATTATCCCCTCTCTAATTAAACTTAATGGTTTCGCTCAGTGTATGTTTTGAAACAACTATGAGTGCTTATACTATTGATGAATGTATTTCAATTTTTGTGAAAGATCCTATGATAGATATATAACTTAAAAATTGAGTTAAAACATTAAATTTATTCAAATTAGCTATAAAAAGTTCATGTGCTTTTTTGTAAAAGTATCTGATTCAACACTTCAACACCCTTGAAGTCTTCTTCTCTTGAGGTTTCGTGACATCAATGCATGAGGTCATGCTTTTATAACATGCTTTTTTGATCAGATTACAAAATTCAACTTGATATTAGGATGGACCTCAACTATTCATTTAACACTGAAAAAATTGATGTTTTTTAATACCAATCATTGGATCTTTATGACGAGCTGAAAACGAATTGATAAGATACTAGCTTAATTAAATGTTCCAATCATGATGTCATATTGCCTGCTTATTGACAATCGAAACCTAGAACCGAGCAAAACCAGCATCCTTTAAAGTAAGATAGGTCTTAACCGCTCGAGACGTATTCAAAATATCAACACAAATAAATCAAAGTTGATAGCCAGTTAGCGCTTATCAACTTTCTTACTGCTCGTATAAGCAATAAATGACATTTCAGCCGTGTTCAGTCTTCCCCTAGACAAGCTAAATTATATAGCGTTAAAGGAAAAATTCAGTAATTGTTCTCAAGTTTGGGCCAATTTTCAGCGTGGGTGAGAAGACGAAAAACAAAGCTTGGAACTGGAGTACTTTTAAGTGATAATCGACCTTTTTGTCTCCAAAAATGAATAAAAACAAACAAATTTTGTTTTTACGAAAAATAAAAATTATTTTTTTTTCCGCCAAGAAAGCGTTAAAGGAAGCTCCAGAATAATGTTTTCTTTTAGTAAAACAAGACATGACGTTTGGTACCCATTTGGAAGATAATTTGAGGTAGCTGATTTTGCGTGGAAAAAAAGTAAAAAAAAGGAGTGTTAGAAACAAAAACGCTGAGTGCCATCAATTCATTGAACAAATTGTTACAGATAACAACGAATGCTCTATGATTGAAACAAATAAATGTTTAAAACTATGAAAGAAAGAATTAATAACAAAACCAAAAAATCAATCGAGACATTTAATTTTATACGCAAAAAAATTTGGTATCAATTGTCTCAAAACATCTGGGAATCAGAAGGGAGCGTTCTTCATTGCTGAAGTACAATAGTGCCGAAACTGGAGAAGTGTTCTGCAGCGCTAGTCGATTTGATCGATTTCAAAAATTTTACCTCAAGTCGGTTTGATTGGAGAATTTTTTGCCGAATATTTTGTTGACGATGTTGGTGTTAATTGCCCTCCGGAATATTGTGTCGAAACAATTAGGAATCAAGGAATGAAAGGAGTGTCGCTGATAACTTTTCAACTGTTTTTACAGAGTCAAGGTATTTCTGAAATCTATTGACAAGAATAAACTTGAAAACTTGCAAAAAAATTAAACCAATTATCTCCACAGGGCTAAGCACTCAAGAGTCCAAGCGCTCTTTCGTTTTTTTTTAAATTTTTTTCTGGCATTTGAAAATCAATTGATAGGATGCGTTTAAATGTAGTAATAATAATAATAATAATAAATTGTTTCCAAAACATATCTAACATTTCATCGCTTTTGATATATTCCTTTTTACAAAATGCAGAAAATAGCAGGCGTTTGAATGTGTTTTTTCGATAAGTATCATGTACAGCAATTTTGTTTCATTGCTGGATAATCATACGAAACCCAATTCTGTCATACGTATTTTGTCATGTGTCAACCTTAGGCGGTGTGATATTTGCACATTATTTGTTTAAGTAATTTTTAGCCAAACTTTCCGAATTACATAAAAAAGAAGCGCTTCTAAAGCCATTTTGTGATTTTCAGTTCATTCGCACGAGGTTCACTGATTGCTCTATCAGCTTCCAAATTCGCCAGTGATATCACTTGGGCTTGTATATCAAGTCGCACAGATAGTTCACATGGATGGTTCACAGTAGTTCTTGAGTACATCGACACACCCGAGAGCTCCTTCATGCAGTCCTTAGTGACGTTGCTCAGCGCCAAAAACTCGATCATGCTTCTGGACTCCTTGACATTGTACCGAGCACATGGACCTATCTTGACCTCAATTAGTCAGATGAAATCGGTCGCGTTTCCAGAAGAATTAGTATATGCTCAAACAACTGAAGAAATCCAACTTCCTACAAGCCTTCAAAACGAGTCTTTTGAAGACAACATAAATAGACAAATTGGAGAGAGATTAGATGATAGTCAAATGACGGCTATGCAGGTTTTGTGTCAGAATAGATTGGCAATTGTTCAGGGACCCCCTGGTACTGGTAAAACGTTTATTGGCGTCGGGTTTGCAAATTTACTCTTAAGAAACGTTCAGCATAAGAATTCCAGTCGTGCCCCAATATTGGTTTTGACTCACAAAAATCACGCTCTGGATGAGTTTTCAAAAGCGATTATCGGCAAAATTCGACCAAGTTCTGCCAAGGGTGATTTCATCAGGCTGGGAAGTCGGTCCAAAGAAGAATCAATGGAAAGTTATCAATTGAAATGGCAACTGGAAAACCGGACAGATTTCGAGCATCAACTGATGAAAGAAATAGAACTGACCCAAGCTAAAATTTCATCGAGCTTCATTAGTTTCCAAAACTTAATTCAAAGCGCCCTTTCGGTCGATGTGATTTTGCGATTCTTCGACAACTTACAGCTTCTTAATCTGATTAAATACAAGTTGGACTCAAACTTTCCCTCTTTCCCCCATAGGGGCTATGACTCGAAAAACTCGGTGGTTAATACCCTTTTTGAACACCTAGCCAACGGAAAATACTATACCAGCATTGATTTGATAAGGGATATAACAAGAAAAGCACTTGATGGTTGGCTTCCTTCTGATCAAACTACTCGTTTTGAAATTGAGAAAATCGAAAAATCCAAAAAAAGCAGAGAGGAGTTGAAGAGAAAAGATAAAATTGAATTTGTGAAACTTGAGAGTCGTTACGAAAAAGAGGATAATTTCGAAGCAGACAACAAAAATATTGACGATAGACTTGAAGAAAGAATTGCGAAGATGGAAGAAATTGGACTTGGCCAGCAAGAGTATTTGAAGGTTGATGCAAAGTTGGTCACTCCTGGGATTGATCCTTACAAACTTGAAAGCTTGCAACCTGTTTGTCTGGAATATCTCGGGTACTCGACACATTGTATGGCTGCCAATTCAAACTTGGCAGAATTCCGTAGTTCTCTGGATCCCTGGAGCATTTCCGAACTGGATCGGCTGAAATTAGTTCAGACACTAGTTTTCAAACAGCGTGAAACTTTAATTTCTCAGATGGAGTCGCATTATGAAAAATTGGATAGTTTAATGAGACAGATGAATAAATTACGACTGATGCGAGAAGCTACGGCGTTGAAAAAAGCGAAAGTTGTTGCTATGACAACAACAGGAGCGGCCATGCGCAAAGATTTACTCGAATTAGTGAAACCCGAGGTTATCATTATTGAAGAGGCGGCCGAAATCAACGAGGCACAAATTATCGCGTTTCTGGGAGAGCATGTTAAACACCTGGTGCTGATTGGGGATCACAAACAGCTGCGGCCTCAAATTAACTGCTTCAAATTGGAGAGGGATTTTAACTTTGATTTGAGTATGATGGAGCGTCTTATCAATAACCAGATACCGTACACAACTCTGGCGGCTCAAAACCGCATGAGACCAGACATCTCGAAGTACCTCCTGGACATTTATCCTGAATTGACGGACAGCGATAGGGTCCACAGAAACCTTCCAGTTTCGTGTCTGAGTCAGAACATGTTTTTTTGGGACCATGATTTCGAAGAAGTCGGAGGTAGAAGTTACAGTAATCCAGAGGAAGCTCAAGCTGCGATAGACTTGGCAATCTTCATGACTCAGAACGGCTATCAGCAAAACCAGATAACCATTCTTTCAGCGTATCAAGGACAAGCCAGAGTTTTGAAGACTTTGTTGGAGAAAGACTCGCGACTGTTCACGAAAGAAATTTCAATCTCGACTATTGACATGTTTCAGGGCGACGAAAACGATATCATTATTGTATCACTGGTGAGAAACAACCGAAACGGAGTGACGGGTTTTCTGGGAATTCTCAACCGGCGATGCGTAGCGCAGAGTCGGGGGCGGTCTGGCGTGATTTTTATCGGCAGCCAAAAAACACTTCGATCCAACCCTGCAAGCAAAAAAGTGTGGATCCCATTTCTGAAACAACTGAAAAATGACGGTTGCTTCGGAGAAGAACTGCCTTTGAGGTGCCACAAGCATCCGAATGTCAGTCATGGAGTGAAAGTTGGCGACAAATTTAGCGAAAAATTCGTTTGCAATGAGCCTTGCGGGTTTCAAAATAACTGTGGCATCCCAGATCATAAATGCGCATTGCCCTGTCAATCGTCACATATATATGCGCACTTTACTTGCAAAGAACTCGTAGAAGTATTCTACGTCTGCGGCATTCACACTGGGGTCAAAAAATGTCACGAAGACGCGAGGCGTTTACTTTGCCCAGAACCATGCGAATTTTATTATCACACAAACGGAGTTGATTTCGATTCAGAGCCGCATCCTTGCAGGGAACTATGCGGTGTACCACATGAACATGTAGCATGTCTCGAATGGTTGAAATTTGAATGCCCGACGAAACAACACTTCATTTCGAAGCAATGCTTTGCCAGAAACGAGCCCAAACTGTGCACTCAAACTGTAAAGTATGTAGACCCTGCTTGTGGACATAGTGGGACAAAATTATGCCACGAGGACATTGAAAGCAAAATTTGCGGAGAAAACTGCGAGAAATTTCTGACACCATGTGGTCACCATTGTCTCGAAAAATGTCAGCCAAGTCATTCACACAACAATGAAGAAACGAAATGCAAAACTACTGTCAATTACAATTGTTCCTTTTGTGAAAGAGAAGGCATTAAACTTTGCTATCAAAAAGATTCGGAAGTTGCATGTAAGCATGAAGTCAAAATTGATTTCAGCTGTGGACAACATTCAATGACAGTTGAATGTTACAGACGCGGCCAGAACATTGCAATGAGTTGCATGATGAAATGTTCCTTAAAACTATCATGTGGCGATCCATGTGAAGAAATTTGCGGCAGTGAACATTCACATGATGGCTCGAACTGCCAGGTGACGAAAAACTTTGTTCACAAACCATGTGGAACACAATTGGAACGAAAATGCTTTCAAAAGGAAAAAGACATAACTTGCACTGGAAAATGTGGATACAAACTAACTTGCAGCCATAACTGTCCATTGAATTGCGCTCCCGATCACTCTCATGATATCGTGATTTGTCTCACTAAAATAGAAGAGCCATGTCCGAATCCAAGATGCAAGAAACCACTCCTCCGCAAATGTCAACAGTCCATAACTGATGTAATTTGCAAAGAAAAGGTCAAAGTTGTGAGAGAATTATGCCTTCATTCGACTGAGGTTGAATGTCACTTAAGCAGTGATCAAGACTCCTTTCCACCGTGCAATGAGAAATGCAACGAAGACTTGAAACAATGCGGCCACGAATGTTCGAAAATCTGTGGAACGAAGCACGATCACAAAAGTTCCAAGGACTGCAAAGAAATTGTCGAGATAGCACACAAGCCTTGCGGCAACACAATGAAGGTTAAATGTAATGACAGCAAAAAAGATCACAAATGCGAGGCATGCAATCGTGCGGCAGTTTCCATCTCGATGAAAGCCGGAACTAGAAAAGCAGACATGAAAGCCGAACCTGCGAAATTAGGAGAGATAGAAGTACAGACGACTCAAAACCCATCAAAGACTTCAAAAACGCCCGAGAATGGAAATCAAAGAATCAAAACAACGAATACATCATCCAAATCGGTAAAAATTTCAGAACAAAACACACAGAAAAATTGTGAAAAGTGCAGCGAAAGTTGGACATCGGGGAAATGTGAAAAGCCCTGTAAACTTATTTTGCCATGCGGCCACAAGTGCGACAAAAAATGCTTCGAAGTTTGCAAACAGGAAACTTGTGGGACATGTTGTGACAAAACGCGTAAAAACAGGAAGAAAAAACGCCACAGATCTGCCTCAAGAAACAAACGCGATCCGAGCACGACTTCGGAAAAATCACGCAAAATTGACGAGATAAGGCGTGAAATTGAGAATCTGCCTGACAACAGACTGCAGAGACTTGCTGTGTACCAAATTGACCCTGGTACTTTTGACGAGCGCTACGAAGATGTCGAAATTACTCAAATGTACCAAAAAATGCGAAATATAGCACAGGACTATATGGAAATTAGTGATAGCTTAGTTCCTAGGGTGGAAACTGTAGCCACTGTACAAAACATCATGGGCTGGAAGCTCTTTTTGCAAAAACAAATGCTACTAAATAACCCAAATGATAGAAAAACGATGGGATTTTTTAGCAAAGAAAGTTCAGCTAATCCTGAAAAATTCTGCAAGATTGGTTTCCACGAAGCTATTCAGACATCTTCTAAGAACTCAGTTATTTTTTCCGAAACTAAAATAGTTTCAGACATGCCATTGTCTCACGGTTCCAAAATCTCTATTTTGATTTGTGAAGTGCTTATTGATGAAGGTGCAAATCGTTCGGATCAATACAGTATTTCTGATCCATACAAAATATTTGTCTCCGGATATGTAACCTTCTCCTTGGAGCCACTGAACGATATTCTGGATTCACTTTATGATGAGCTGAATGCTTTACCCATAGACCCCAGAAAAGAGTTCTTCTTCACTGATTCCCAACAACAAATTTATGAAACAGTTTTGTGGTCTGTGAGAAATTCAAAAAATATCAAACTTATTGATTTTGGGATCGAGAAAATATATGCAAACTTCAACAGCGGTGCCCTGAAAAAATTTGATAAAAAACTAGAAAACATTGGTTGCAACAACAGTAAACTGCTATTCTACGCTGAACAAAACGGATACCATGAAGCACAATGCGGAAACGGTATTGACACAATTGGTGTTTTCAATATGGAACTAGACGGCAAACAGTTCACCCAAAAGGTTCCCATCTCTGAATCAGGAAATATGCCAAAAAAATTGCTGTTGTGTCGCACCGCTAGGAGAGCAGCTGGTAAAGGTGACGCCGCGAGAGTCGCACTGCCGTTCATTTTGATTGTAACCAATTGAGATCCGGAATATACTCATCAATTTTTATATACTAGCAATATTAATATCAACAATACGAGTACTAATCATAATAACAGAGCTTATTAACAATGAGAGCACTCGGATATCTCGTTATGGCACGAAAAATCGAAGGACTGGAAAGGAGCTCCGCAAATCATATTGGAAACTCCTGCTAAGAAAAATCTACAAAAAACTTAAGTCTTTACGCCTCACAGAAGTTGTTCCTCAAATAAAAACAAACTTTTTGTAGTAACTATTTTACATATTATTTAGTTATATATTTACTAATCAAATTGAAAACTACTACGCTTTTACTTATTTTCTATTGCACTAAGCTGGGCTTACCGTTTAAAACCATTTAAAAAACCACAGAACCTTTATTTAGCGAACAGGAGAACACAATTTTCAATCATTCGACCAAAAAAAAATGTGATCGAATAAACAAAAATGTCCTCGATCCAAGCAAGATATGTTTCGACCGTGCTCGACCGAAACAAATGTGCTCGACGCAAGAAAATATGTTTCAACCGTGCTCGACCGAAAAAAATGTTCGCAACCGTGCGCGACACAAGCAAGATATGCTCCTATCGTGCTGGACCTAACACAAGTGTACTCGACTGTGCTCAACCCAAGCAAGATATGTTTTGACTGTGCTCGACTGAACTCGGATATGTTTCGACTTTCTAACAACAGTTTATACTCATCAGGTAACATCTTATGATGCTTTTTTATCAGAATTAAGTTGTTGGCGCTATTTGTAATTTGAATGTTGTATAGAGACAAACTATTTTTGAGCTGATTTTCTATCTTCTAGAATACTGTTTTGCAATTTGAGTCGAAAATATTAAAAAGTATGTAGATATTTGAAAAAAAAAAATCTTTTTGACTATAATTTACCGCGTAACAATCGGCATTTTTTGACCGTGCTCGAGGTACCTTTCGACCCTGCTCAAGGTTTGTTTCGACCCAGCTCAAGGCTTTAGGCCTCACAAAAGTTGTTCCTCAAATAAAAACAGAACTTATTGTAGTTACTATTTGACATAATATTTGGTTATATGTTTACTAATCAAATCAAAAACTACTACGCTTTCACCTATTTTTTAATGCAATAAGCTGGGCTTACCTTTAAAAACCATTTAAAAAACGACAGAACGTTAATTTAGCGAACAGGAGAACATAATTTTAAATCATTCGGAAAATTTTGTCAACTCATAGCCCACAAAACCCGGGTCTAGTTGCTCATTTTATATTTTGACCGTCTCGACCAAAAATTGGTCTGATTCGACCGTCTTGACTGAAGTAAATTTGCTCGTTCGTGCTCGACTCAAGCAAGATACGTTCCCAACGTGCTCGACTGAAGAAAAATGTGCTCGACCAAAGAAAAATGTGATCGAATGAACAAAAAAGTCCTCGACCCAAGCAAGACATGTTTCGACCGTGCTCGACCGAAAAAAGTGTTCTCAACCGTGCGCGACACAAGCAAGATATGTTCCAATCGTGCTGGACCTAACACAAGTGTACTCGACTGTGCTCAACCTAAGCAAGATATGTTTTGACTGTGCTCGACTGAACTCGGATATGTTTCGACTTTCTAACAACAGTTTATACTCATCAGGTAACATCTTATTTACTTTTTTTATCAGAATTAAATTATTGGCGTTATTTGTAACTTGAATGTTGTATAGAGACCAACTATTTTTGAGCTCATTTTCTATCTTCTAGAATACTGTTTTGCAATTTGAGTCGAAAATATTAAAAAGTATGTAGATATCTGAAAAAAAATTCTTTTTGACTATAATTTACCGCGTAACAAGCGGCATTTTTTGACCGTGCTCGAGGTACGTTTCGACCCTACTCAAGGTATGTTTCGACCGTGCTTGAGGTACCTTCCGACCCTGCTCAAGGTATGTTTTGTCCCTGCTTAGGTCTTTAGGCCTAACAAAAGTTGTTCCTCAAATAAAAACAGAACTTATTGTAGTTACTTTTTGACATACTATTTGGTTATATATTTACTAATCAAACCGAAAACTACTACGCTTTCACCTATTTTTTATTGCAATAAGCTGGGTTTACCTTTAAAAACCATTTAAAAAACGACAGAACGTTAATTTAGCGAACAGGAGAACATAATTTAAAATCATTCGGAAAATTTTGTCAACTCATAGCCCACAAAACCCGGGTCTAGTTGCTCACTTTATATTTTGACCGTCTCGACCGAAAATTGGTCTGATTCGACCGTCTTGACTGAAGTAAATTTGCTCGTTCCTGCTCGACTCAAGCAAGATACGTTTCGAACGTGCTCCACCGAAAAAAAATGTGCTCGATGCAACCAAGATATGTTTCGACCATGCTAGACCGAAACAAGTGTTCTCAACCGTGCGCGACCCAAGCAAGATATGTTCCGATTGTGCTCGATCTAAAAAAAGTGTACTGGACTGTGCTCAACCCTAGTAAGATATGGTTTGACCGTGCTAAACTGAATTCGGATATGTTTCGAATTTAGAAAAACAGTTTATGCTCTTCTGGTAACATCTTACGATGCTTTTTTAATCAGAATAAAACTATTGAAGTTATTTTTAACATGAATGTTTTGTAGAGACAAACCAATTTTTAGCTAATTTTCCATCTTTTGGAATACTGTTTTGAATCATAAGGTGAGCACCTCGACGCGGGAAGTACAATATCGACTCTAAGTTTTTTTGTTCCGACTATTGAAGATGGGGAAGAACTTCGTATTCGGGTGTGTTTTAGTCTTTTTTTTTTATTTTCCGCGCAAAAACAAAATCAGGTGCCGAACAAATAATCATCGGAATGGGTCGCGTAATATAACATATTAAAGCCCTGTCAGTGATGATTCTTACGAAAAAAAAATCCTAAAAAAACTTCCTCAATATTGAGAAAATCCGATATAAATTTTTTTGATTTTTGGTGTACTTTCGAGCAAATAAATTAGCGAGCAGGCTTTTTTTGTCAACCGAAACATTTACCACAAATAATCAAAGAGTTGAGTGGAGTGATACATCATATTACAGCCCGTTCAGCCTTCAAGCGAGCGAAACAGGGTTGTTTTAGTAGGACAAGCCGCAACAATTTGTTTTTTTTACAGAACATATATTTTTTCAAAATGTTTCCAGTCCTTTTTTGAATAAATTTCAAGAATTGAAATGATTTTCAAAAAAAATCAAACAAAAATTTTTGTTGAATTTTCTTAAATTTATTTTTAGTTTTTCTTCTCATTTCACGCAATTTGCCTTAATTACATTACTGGCGATTTTTTAGGTTTTCATCTGATCTTTTCATTATACCACGCATAAAAATTAAAACTAATTTTCAAAAAATATATGGTCAGAACATTCTGTGCTACTAGCACAGCGACCGGTCATCTTTGTTTTCCATTTAGTTTTTTTATATTTGTTTGTTTTCTATAAAAACAAACTTTTTTGCTATCTTTCCCCTCAGAGAGCAACCACGATTGCAAGAAGTCCTCCAAACCTCACATGAATTGGTATATTCCAAATATCAACAAAAACGCATCACCATAAAAGCACACGAGACAGCTCAATGCAGAGCAAAACCCGAGATATTTCGAGTGCCCATTAATTGTTCTTGTTTGATGAGATAGTTTTTGCTTGATAAAATCAATGGATTGATCCCCTGAGAATTTTTTTATAGAAAATTGGTTTGAATAAAAAAGCACCTCGAGCACATATATTTCTTACTTTCTTCGAAAGTCGGAACGACAAGAGTGCTTGTATATCAGGACAAAGCTCTAAATGTTCCGAATGTCGTCTATTGTCAATTACAAGATTTTTGGTTTAAAAACCTTATAATAATGTTCAAAAAAAATCAGAAATTTTATTTTTAAATTTCATCCCCTCACAAGAATATAGAGTACCAAGTGATAATTTTTGCGCGTGATAATGTAATTGCGCGTGATAATGTTCGACCGTGTCGAGGTTCGAACCCTCTTTTTTGTTGTGGGTCTCCTTCCCTACCTTTACGCTACAAATCCATGATACATTGAAGCTAAAGTGCTATTTGTAATATAATAGTCTGTGTTAATATCCTTAGCATTAGCTGTTTTTAATAGCTGGTTATTGATCAAAATGAACACTTTCAAAATGAACACATTTTGTCGCAACAATATTTGCGTCGCGACAACATTTGCCTCTTTGGTTGAAAAAAAAAGATAGTTCATACTATAACACAAGCTTTCTTGTGTAATAATCCGGTGATATATTACAATAGGTGGCATGTTCAAGTTAATCCAAGCTGGATTGCTTTTTGCTATATTTCAAATAATTATTATAAATCAATTCAAAAACCAAATTTTTTGGCACAAGTGTAAAATTTGGGTTTTTGAGTAATATTTTATCTGGCAGAGTAACGTATTTACAAAAATTTACAAAAACTATCTAGGCAGCATCTACAAATGATTTAATTTAAAATTATTGTATTATGCATTATACTTGTCAAGTTTAATAAATGCACTATACTCATAATTACCACCTATTGAAACATATCACCGACTATGGTTTTATCTTGCAGGAAGAACAGGGTAGCAAGGCATGATAACAAAGCTTTTTACAATTGTGTTACGATGTGGCGATGCACTTGATCGCAATCTGCGCCGGATTATAAAAAGTTGCTGTTAAGGTCAACCAAGAATTGTACCCCAAATTATTGTTAACTATCGAAGAAAGTGACGGAATGTTTGTGCTCCGGGTGAAAGCAAGCTACAGAAGAGATGATCTTTGAAACGTTTGAATTTAATAGATAGAGTGAACTGAATCGCCAAAAACTCGACTTTTTAAAGCGCAATTCAAGCAATGAAACTTCAATAAGTTTATAGCCATGCGATGAAGCTTCGAAATTTTCAAGGTTATTAGATATTGAATCGATTACTATCAAGTCAAAGCTCTTTTCAGCAAGCGATGAGACTTTGAAACTCCATACAAGGAATCAACTGGCCACAAATTAGAGGCGAGGCTGCGCTTCGCAAACACTTGTGAAAACACAACAAAAAAGTAGTTATACAAAGCGCAATAAAAAAAATAGAAATAAACCTCGAATTAGTAAAAACTCGGCTATGTATCGGATTCGACCATGAGTCTCACGCACTAAACACTCAGCCACAGAAGCTTACCAAACAACAAATAAAGCAAGAACAGATTCTATGAAATTTACAATGTTACAGATTGTGATTATAGCAAAAGTTCACGAAATAAGTGACCACTTTCCATTTTCAATGAACACTATTGTTTGCGAGTTAGGTTGGAAAGAAAGAAGGTTCATACTAATAAAATACGTTTACAAGCTGGCTGAACAGAGGCGAGAACACAAAACGTCGTACTACACAAAAACGTACAGCCAATGAGAGCCGATTTCAAACCCACTGCATGCTTTGGCTCACAATTTTATAAAAAATGAGCAATGCGCGAATTAGAAACTGCACAATTTCAAGTAACATTAGCTATCTTAGCTCAATTAAAACGCATTCATTGCCTGATATTCATAGAGCTTTTGTTGTAAAAGAGTAGAAATCACTATCTTCGGCAATCTTGTGGTCCCCTTTTCCGCAGATTGTGAGCAGTTTAAATTTAAAATTAGTTGATCGTGAGTTCGAATTTCCAATTTCGATTTTTTAAAGCCTAAGCTTTTTCTGGGATTTGCTAATTGCTGCTCGAATTTCCAAAAAAAAATCGCCAATATTCGAAACTTTGTCTGAAAATAAATTGTCTGAAAATACTCATCACCCAAAGCTAATCAAAGCTGGGTTACATGCACTTCAAATCCTCATAACCAAAGCTAATCAAAGCTGGGTTACATGCACTTCAACAAGGATAGGCGGTTACTGTGGAACAGAAAAGATAAACACTTTTTTTTCCAAAACTTCACTGCTCCTTTTTGTCAAAAAAACCACATATGGCCTTAAAGCTCTTTGAATTTCCAGAACACACTGTAATTGAAATTTTTTGGATCAAACTAACTCGATTCGAGAAAACTGAACCATTAGGTAACATTTTAATTCCGCTAAAAATATGATAACTGAGTTCCACTTTCGACACCAGAGGTCGATCACGTTTTTCGTGACCATGACACTTTTGTTGTTTGACAAAAGAGTTTGACTTTCTTTTACACAAAGGCGAAGCGGCGTTTCGCAAACACTAGCGAGATTACGACAAAGTAATTATATAAAGCGCAATAAGAAATAGAAATAAACCTCGAATTAGTAACAATTCGGCTAAGTCTCGGATTCGATCTATGACCAAAAGAGTATGAGTGTCACGCACTAACCACTGTCACAGAAGCTTACTAAAATACAAACATTAGCCACAACTAAAGCGAGAACAGATGCTAAGAAACTTCCAATGCTACAGATCGTGATTATAGCAAAAGTGCCACGAAATAAGTAAACCCTTTCCACTCCAATGAACACTATTATTTGCGAGTTAGGCTGGAAAAAGAGAAGGTTCATACTAATTATCCACGCTTGCAAGCTGGCTAGTGTAATCAACAGGTTAATAAGGAGAGGCGAGAACACACAACAACGTACTACAGAAAAACGTAAAGCCACTAATAGCCGCTTTCAAACACACTGCATGGCTTGGCTCACATGCTTATAAACAAAGAGCAATGAACATTATTTGGTTAAATTTATATAAGCCAATGCCCTTTCAAATTGCGAATTGGAAACTACACAATAGCTATCTCACCTCAATCAAAACGCATTCATTGCCTGATATTTAAAAAGCTTTTGTTGTAAAAGAGTAAAAATCACTAGCTTCGCGCTCTTGTGGTTCTGTTTTCCGCACATTGCGAGCAAGTTATAATTCAAATCAGTTGATTATAAGTTCGATCCCCAAATATCGATATTTTAAAGCCTCAAGCCTTTTCTGGGATTTGCTAATTGTTGCTTGATTTTCCGAAAGTAAAATAGCCAATATTCGAAACTTGTCGGAAAATAATTCATCTGAAAATGCTCATCATCCAAAATTAAATAGCACTGAGTTACATGCTCATATTCAACAAGGATAGCCGATTACTGTGGAAGTAGCAGAATGTTCCGACCATAGTCTTAAAATATACAACAAAGTTTTTCAAACTATTGTCGTTCCTTTTAAGGGATGTGATTGTGATAAAAGGAGCTGAACAAAAAAACTAGGCTTAGGCATAATCGACAGTCATGTTAAAATTAACAAACTGAAGAAAAAAATTTACTTGAAAAATTTTCTGGCATTTGCTAATTGTTGCTTGATTTTCCAAAAATTAAAACCGCCAATATTCGAAACTTGTCTGAAAAACGTTCTGGTGAAAATCCTCATCATCCAAAGTTATTTAGCGCTGGGTTACATGCACATACTTCAACAAGGACAGCCGGTTACTGTGCACGTAGCACAGAATGTTCCGACCAACTTTTGTCGTTTTTTTGTCATGGTGTGATTGTAATAAAAGCAGCTGAAGAAAAAACTGGGGTTAGGTATAATCGACAGTCATACTAAACTATACAAATTGAACAATCATGCTCATATCGTTTTTTTTTAGTTTTCAAGTTTTTTTTAGAGTTTTCAAACTTTTGAAAATTTTGATTCCAAAAAAGCGCTAAAACACTCAAGTAAACTAACAATACCCATATAAAACTAAGTCTGTAAGTTTTAAATTAAGCTACTGTAAGCTTTTAAGCAATTAACAGAAGACTGCTCGCTTGCTTTATTCGCTCGAAATATAACTAAAAAATCACTTATTTCCAAACGGCTTTTAACGCCACTGGGAAAACTTTTCTGAATTTTTTAAATGTGATTCGAATATATCACTCAACCAAGTCTGATCACTATTTGGAGTACCTATTTTTGCGTGGAAAACAGAAAAAAAGTAAAACAGACCCGAATACAAAGTTCTTCCCTATTTCCACCGGCCGGAACAATGGGAGTGAGCATAGCAACTAACAAAAAAATGTTCTATTTCGCGACTGCTAGCAACAAAAAATCCAAGAATCAGTTGCCTTAAATACTAATAAATTGCTCCTTCGATTCCATTTCTTGGTCAAGTTTTTCAAAAGCTAACAATTACTCGAAAAGTTGACCTGAACTATATACAGTAAAGAAAAAGATGGATTTTGGGTTCGATTGCGAATAATTAGATCAAGCCACTGTCCTGATTTTTAAGCCGTACTAAATTGTCGCCTATACAAATGCGTCAACAGAGAATTGATAACTTTATGTCCACTAAAAACTCCAAATGGGTTCCACAGGCTCAGCAATTACCAAGCCAGCAAGGCAAAGTTTCAATGAAACCTAAACAACTACTGCTAAATGAAATTGCCATAAATAAATCTAGCCAGCAGAAAAGAGCCAATGAACGCAACGAAACAGAAAAGATAAACGCTTTTTTTCAAAACTTCACTGCTCCTTTTTGTCAAAGAAAAAAAACACATATGGCCTTAAAGCTCTTTGAATTTCAAGAACACACTGTAATTGAAACTTTTTGGAAAAAATTAACACGATTTGAGAAAACTGAACTATTAGGTAAGATTTTAATTCCACTAAAGATCTGATTACTAAGTTCCACTTTCGACACTAGAGGTCGATCACGTTTTTCGTGACCATGACACTTTTGTTGTTTGACAAAAGAGTTTGACTTTCTTTAACACAAAGGCGAAGCGGCGTTTCGCAAACACTAGCGAGAATACGACAAAAAGCAGCTAGAGTTCTAAAAAGTTCACTAAAAAAGTAAAAAAAAGCCTCGAATTAAGTTTCTTCTAGCTACTGCGACCTTGAAACTATGAGTCTCACGCACTAAACACTCGGCTACGAACGCTCAGTCCATGACAAACACTAGCCATAAATAAAGCCGAGAACAGATGTTATGAAATTTCCAATGCTACAGATTGTGATTATCGCAAAAAAACACACAAGTAAACGCTTTTTTTGCGAGTTAGGTTAAAAAAAGGTTTGTACTAAAACACTAGCTTTTCGCTAGCGAATGCAATAGAAAGGAACTGAACTTGATAAAATTCAGAATTCAAACCACGAAAAAGTTAATTCGAGCCTGAAAACTCCGTCTCACACGCTATGCTAAGTTGAAGGTGATGCCCTTAGCTTCTAGTTATGTATTAATTTCACCAAATAATGAACCTCATTTCACTAAGGAATGTTTTATGAGCGGATTAAACAGCCGCTCATGCGCTAATAGCAGGAAATATCTTTCCCTTCAATTGTCCCGAACTAGCAGTTTTGAAACCCCGATAACTTTTCAAAAAATGATTCTAGGTAATACATTTTAAAATTTAGCTCAGGACATCACTGGTTCTCAGATAGTACAGAAAAAAAATCCGTACAAAAATGGCTAAACAAATTCGAAATTAGTCTGGAGAAGAAAACCATCCTTAGCAATTTCGTGATTTAGTTCGCAATTCGGAACAGTAATTGAAATTCGTTAAGATCAAGAGGATTCTAATGATTTAAGAAGATAATCTATTTCGTACGATAATTTTGTTTAAAAGACAATTCAAGTAAATTTGTTAATTTAAAACATGCTAATTAAATTTTTCATAAATACTAATTTTCCCAGAATTTGGCTTCGGTAATATTTTTAATGCATTCGTTATTTGACTTGGAAATATCATATGCATCATCATTTGACTTTGAATTATATCTGTACATGGTCGCGTCACAACTTCAATATGTACTAGAAGAGCTAATATCAGAGATTTCGATGAACAATTCACAGTAGATTCAACAGGAAATGAAACTGAAATCAAAATACGAAACTAAAAGAGTTCAGCTAATATGCTCGACACCGTATGCTCAACACTGGCAATTTTCAAAAATGGACAATGTTACAATTAAAATCAGACTATTATTTCGCTTTTCCATTTTATCGCTTCATACATTTATTTCAACTTATAGATTTCGCTCCTTTCATATATCTTCCTGTTCAGTTTATTTTTTCAAATATATTCATTGGAGCATTCTTTAGGGCTCAGTTTCACGATTCATGGTTATTTCCATCCTTCGTGACACTGTTCTTCTGGTACTTTCTCAGCCAATTGACCACGTCATGGTCACTTGTAAACTGTCCCTTGTGCATGATGAATGGGTGTTTGAGCAGTTCTCTGTGCTTTGGTCTGTTTTCTCGTTTCTTCTGCACGCACAACTCAGTGAAGCTGCGCACCTGTTCCGAGAATGGCGCTGGGGGCAGGCGAGGGGCGGGATCATCCTTGATCATGACTAGCACTTCGAACTCACTAGCGCAGGAGTCAAATTTGTAGTAGGGATATCTAAAAAAAAGAGGTTTTATGTTGTCAAAAAAGACGCACTTAGCATAGTCGTAAGGCGTTCACTTCAAGATCGCTCGTCAGATCGTGTTATCGATCCCCTGCCATGTCAATGATAGAGTGTGAGTATGAGCTATCACGTGACCTCTAGCTTCAGGTCTACCACAGGCTGACCAATATCGGCTGCATTAGTGCTACCACCTGGAAATTCTAGACCCAAAAAATGGCCCCATCGTTCTAGGCGCATTGCTCAACAAAACAACTCAGTTTAGAATGTGGGAAATAAGAGAAACGGGCTATGCTTAGACAGGCTGGATAGCCTTTCATAAATCCTGTGCGAATCGCAAAAACCACAATAATAAAAACTTATACAAAACTGATTAATTAACACTCAAATTACATAAAAACTGCATCAGCCAAAAAAGTAAGACGAAACGAGATAGATTATGTTAACTCTACATTTTATCTTCACTGCATGATCAGTCAAAAAAGTTGTATGCATTTTTCTCCATTCATGGGATCTCGTTTATTCCAAACATTCATTTATTCCAGTGAATACAACTTCGACTGTTCGCAAATTTTTCGAAACAGTTTTCAGTAACCTCTGTTTCTGCTGATTGTCTGTGGTCATCATACTCACTTTTGCAATGCAAGCTCCATGATGGTGATACCGAGTGCCCATACATCTGCTCTGACGTCATAAGTGGCCGAGGGGTCCACTCTTTCAGGGGCCAAATAAGCCACACAGCCCACTGAACGAGTAGAGGCGTTGGAGTTGACCAGTTTGCCACAGATGCCGAAGTCACACAACTTGAACACCCCGCTCTCACTCACTGAAAAAAATAAGTGATTAGAAATCAGCTAATTAAATTTCATAGTTTCACGATCATTACTCTAATCGACTAGACGTATTCGTCGTTTCTGGTTGGGGATAAAGATAGATTGCGCTCTTCTGAGATAACTTAATTCAGAGAAACATAGAAATTCATTTCAATTAAATCAAAAACTTCAAATTGAAAAGAAACCTGTGTGAAAAAACTAATATATTTCTGAGCGAAAACTACTACTTGGAACAAAAAAATGTGTTATTGGAACAAAAAATATATTTTTCAAGGTGATACCTTGCATGCTGAAATATACGATAGGTACATTGCATCTATACATGCTCATTGCATATTGCTGTGTTACTGACCGAGTATGTTGGATGGCTTGATGTCTCTGTGCATGAGGTTCTGCTGGGTCTTGAGGTAGTCCAGAGCATGCAAAGTGCAGTAGGCCAGTCTGGCCAGAATGTGTTCCTCAAACTGCGCATTCCTCTCCTTCAGCAACTTCTCGAGACACGTCTCCATCTGTTCCATGCAGATATAGATGCTCTGCTCAGTAAGAACACATCCGAAACTAAACATACACAACAACCATTATTTTTTATCTAATTACCTCCTTTAGAGCCTAAATCAAAAGTTCGACATTGTAGTAAAAATCAGTGGCGGATTGGGGGGGGGGGGGGGGGGGGGCGATCCCCCTTCCCCCACAGGGATTCGACCATCTGCCGACCTAAAGGGTGTCCCTTTGTACTATTTTGAGATATCCATTTTTGGCTGACGGACCCTAAAATTTTTCTAAAGGCGCCAATATATACTTATTTTGATGGGGGAGCGCGCGCCGAAAAAACGCAATTTCCGTTCCTGGTAAAAAACAAATAAACGTCCGACATTGTAGTAAAAAAGCGAAGAAACTTTAACCGCTCTTCATGTTGCATTGTCATCTCTTTAAGTTAAGATTTCCTGTGTTTTATTACAAGACCAATTATGAACAGACTGACTAAAATAGATTTTAAAAACAGAAACAACTCACGTGTCGCTGTTTCAACCTGTACAAAGAATTTTCAAGATTTCAATCGTCAATTCAATTAACCATTAACAAATCTTATTCAAATCAAACAATATCTTTGTTTCTGGAGTGATACCTGGTGACTATGTAGGGACATGTGTGTTGAAGGTTGTTGACCTGGATGTCTCTAAACATCTGCTGGTCCGACTGTCTGTTCCCAGTCACTGTCATCACCTTCACTGCCATCCGCACCCCTGTCCCCTTGTGCTCACACTTCCACACTGTACCACACACTCCTGAGCCTAAGAAAAAAGACTTCATTCTCAGTTATGTAGCAGACACGAACTTAACAAGGAAATTTAAGTCATTAGCTACCTTACACTGATCTGCCTCACACTTAAACTCCAAAACACAGAAAAAGAGCCAAAAATTTGCGCAGAGCCGAAATGAAAATAACGCGGAAAACGACTTAGAAAACGCAATAAAACCATAGCCAACAAAGGTTTTAAAAAGGAAATTAAAGCAAGGAAATATAAAAAAAAACTGATTTACTTCTGAAAAAACCTCAACTTTCGCATTTCAAAGTATAAAAACGATGGTCATAATAATCTTTGAAATTCTAGAACACTTTTTTTTGATAAAATTAACCCAAATTGAGAAAATTGAATCAATAGGTAAACTATCATTGGGCTGGTAAAATCTAATAATTGAAACCCATTTTCGAAATAATAACTCCATCGCGTTTTTGGTGTCACCTCTACCATTTCTCTGTTCGATAGTGAAGTTTGCCTTCCTTTTCAAAAAAGAAATGAACTGAACTTAAAAAACCAAAAGCCAAACCTCGAAACAGTAAATTTGCGCCTGAACAAATTTAAAAATACTTTTCTTGAAAAAAAATCATGACGACCTATATTAGAGTCTAGAGAGAAAGAAAAGAAACAGAAGATTTAATTCTCCAATAATATTATTGTTACAATTTCAAATATAACTTATAACTATAAACAATGTCCGAGACTTGGAGAGGACACACGACGGGATCATCGGAGGATCAACCAAGTGTCTGTACCTATACGGTGAATATTTATAAGAAAAGAACACAATTTTTTTTCCGAAAAAAGATTATAAACTGTCTAAATTCACAAGTCTGAGATCAAAACGGGAAAGAATTCGACATCATGGTGTTTATTAAGCGTCTCTACCTTCAATTGAACAAATAGGAAAAACTAAAAAAAAAATATTTTTTGACGCATTTTTTCTTAAATCTTTTAACATGGAATTCTGAGGCTTAGAAGGGGCAACTTAATGGTATATTCCACTAAATCACTTGCCTGTTATTTCAACGGTTATCGACTCTCAAAATTATCTATGTAACAAAGAATCATGTGTATGAATTCTTCGACTACCAAAAGATCTTGTTGAAAACTTTTAGAAAGTTAGAATACAACGAAACGAAAGCGACATATTCCGGCAGAATCTTAGAAAAACCTGTAGTCATCTTGAATTAGTTATTCGAAAGCATGGATTAGATTAACTATCTGATTTTTTTCTCTAGTTTGCTCATTCAAAAGTCAAAAGATACTGGTTGTCTAAACTTGCTGCGCTCTGTGGTTATAGCCTTACCTATTTGCTGTTTGAACAGAATATCTTTGTTTGTGATGTTGTTGTATCTGTTTCCATTGATCTTGAGCACATTCAGCACTCCACTCTGCGTCTGACCATTGTACATGTCAGAATCATCCTGTGAGTTGCCTCGTGAAGGTCCGTTCAGTGAAGTCACTCTCTTGCAGTTGTGGCTGCAATTGTTGTTGTGACCACTGGCCGTGGTGGTGTTGGTAGTGCCAGAACAGCATGAGGATGAGGAACAGCCGGAGGCAGTGGAACAGGTGGAGCCCTGGTGTCTCAGTCCACCTCCTGAAACCCATCATACTTGAAACATAGCCAATATACATTACACTTAAAAACTTTGCTGGTGCCCTAGTTAGAACTTACACGTCAAGCTTTCTTATTTTATGGGTTGCAAAAGTACTGACTCGAGCTTATAAAGACCCACAGACCATGCTGTTTCTCGAAACCCTAAACTTATGGCTGAACGCGGAGACCTCAACCACAACTCCCAAAACGCAAAAAAAAATCCGATATCAACGTTGCATCAAAAAAAAAATGATTCGCTATAACACAAGCTTTGCTTATGTATTTATTAATTAGCTTGTCCGCGACAAAACTCAGCTTGCTTTCAATGTATATAAACTCTGAATTGACCAGAATTTGCAAGCACAGATTCCATAAGATATTATAATACAATTTTAATTCATTTTTGAATAGAAACGTTACCGCCTGGTCAAGAATCTAAGGAAAATAAGGACAGCCAGCGGCTATGCAATCAGCACAGAATGATGCGACTACCATATTTAAGTAAAGAGATTCAAAAAACACGGGAATTTTTTTAACACAGTTTACACAGCAAACACTAGCGAGAACACGAAAAAAATCATCTCTAGAAAGTGCAACAAGAAAAAATAGAAATAAGCCTCGAATTAGAAAAAATTTGGCTAGGACTAAGATTCGACTTACTGCATTCAAGAGATTTTATGTCTCACGCTCTAACCACTCAGCCACGCACGCCTAACCACGGACGAACACTAGTCACTAACAAAGAAACTACATGGGCTAATAAATTGCCAATACGATTCAGCAAAAAAAGGCATTTAACAAATCGCAAAACATAAAGCCACATTATGTATAAATTATGCATTTCAAAAAAATTGCGAGATATGTAGAGTTAGAAAAATTCTGAAATCGAGTTTTTAGTATTGTTGTTGTTTGTAACAAAGAACTTTTTCGGTTCATCTGATGAACTAAAAAATGCATAAACTGAGTTGACTTATAAATATTCGAATGTCAAAGCACATGCTATCAAAACGCTGTAAAGATGCCCCAAAGTGGCACCAATAGTTGCGACTTAGGCTAGAAAAAAAGGGGTTCTTAAGAATACACTAACCTGACGCTAGTGTAAACACAGAAGCGAAGTCGAGCTTCAAATCACTTGCGATACAACACAAACAAAAAAAACAAGCAAAGTGGCAAAAAATGAACTTAGCCAACAGAGAGTGGGAAAAAGTAATGACCGCAAGGAAACAGAAAAAAAACTGACTTATTTATTTGAAAAACTCGCATTCTTCGAATTTTGAAGAAAAAATATGGCCTTAAACTCGTTGAATTTCTAGAACATTAAAAAAAAAACTGGGTCAATACGTACAGATTTTATTTCGCTGGAAAATCTGATCATTAAATTCCACTTCCGAAACTAGAAGTGGATCACGGTTTTTGTTACCTTTACTTTTTTGCTGTTTGATAGTGGATTTTGCCTTCCTTTTAACAAGGGAAATGCATTGAACTAAAAAAAATCACACCGCGAAAAATCAAAATTAAGCGTAAATAACTTCGAAGACTTTTTCTGATAAAAAACCAAAAAACAAAATCACAAAGACCTATATAAGAGTACTCACTGAGTAAGATTACTCTTATTGTACAGCACTTAAAACTGTAATTAAAATTGTTTACAGCACAAGAAAAACCAGTGATGTGGAAACTAAGCCGACAAAACTTGAGCAGATAAACGATAGTACGACAATTTAACTTTTACCGGAAAAAATCTCACTTTTATATATATTGAACAAACAAGGCCCTACCCGGACTCAGACCGTTGACCCGTTGAACTTGGGGTGCAAAGGCGACCATGTTACCTGCAGGCCAAGTATGACCGAACCTGAAAGTGTTTAAGGTTCAATAATAAAGCAAGTAAGAAAAGCGAGTAAGACTTGCAAGAAGTTGTTTACGGGAAAAAAAAAGTCTAGTTACCGATTACAAGAAACTTGATCTCGCAAATGTATAAACTAAAAAAAATTTGTCAAGTGTTCGGAACAATTATGTTAAACTCAAGATTGGGTCCAGATGTATTACACTCATACCTCTGGCCGAAGAGTGGCTGCTGTTATGATTGCAGGTGGTCGAACTCTGAGCATGATTAGCTGCTGCTTGCCTCTCGTGACTCGTGGGCATCCTTTCGCTTTCATTATGATGATTATTGTTTGAGTTCGGCTCTGTCTTAATTAACAGTCCCTTTCTAACTAACTGTTGCGGTTGAGTGTCTTTACTAAGTGAAGCCCTCTCTAATAGTCTTATGGCCTCCACAGACTTAGCCCTTCTCCTAGAAGATTCCGAGTAGCGCACATGACTGTCATGTCGGTATTGCTCTTGCCGTCTCTTGATGTTCAGCTCCTGTTCACGCTGATGTTGACTCATTTGATCTCTGAAGACATTTCCCCGTTTATTTCTTCAATATTTAAATTACCGTCTATTCATAACTTATCAAAAAAATATTAATTCAGAAAGTAAGCATATAAATAGCTTATAAATCGAGCAGCAACATTTTCTTCGAAGTGGAATACTAAGCAGTACTATTTTAAATTTTGATAGCATGCTTTCGACCAATTCACTTACCGCATGTATCTGTCAAACTGTGCCTGAGATGGTTGGTCCGGATGGTGTTGCATACTAGAACCACTATGACTGGCGTGGTCTCCACTAGAACTAAAATGGAGACCCCTGTCGATTGAAGAGTGGATGATTGATGAGGATGAGTCACTCAGCACAGTCGGTCTGCTGACTCTGTGTAACGGAGTGCCATTGTGAGATCGGGATGAGTCATTGAAGCTCAGTATCATCCCTTCTTTCCTGTGTCTAAAATTAGAGCAGACTCAGCAATTAATCTTTAACAGGGAAAGACTTAAGAGCTTCGAGCCAGCGTCTCAAGAATTCGTCTACGTCACGACCCAAAGAGTCTATATGGTTCCAACTAATATTCTTTTTTGTCAATCAAACCAAATTTTCCTGAGGGAACCGGACTTGAGTGCGTTATGCAAGCCAAAACCCTTTTTATGATCTGTATCTTCCAACAAGACCGAGAAACCGCATATCGGTCTTTTTGCCTCACTGGAAAAATAGCATCACATCAGTATATTTTGAGGGCCCGGTAAATAAACGTAGTCGACTTAATAAGGCAGACAAAATTTCGTCTTCCATCTCTAGGGAAGCCCCTCTGTGGAGTTGTCTCTTATTCAAGCGAGAAAGATAATTTCTTCAAAATAGGCGTAAAATGAGCTCAATACATCCACGAAAACGTACTTAACTCATTGGTACTTAACAACCCCTCTTAAGCAAATAGAAGCCCGCGGAGAGTCTTTGATGAACATCGGCTTACTTGGACATCATGATGCTATTGGGGCCAGTGCCTGTAGAGTTGCTTTTTGGGGTTAAATTGAGAATAGACTTGGGGACTGTTCTGGGTGACTTGGGAGGCAGCTTTGGGGATCTGGGAGAAGTGCTGAGGGGCGAGGAGGGAGGGAACTGGAGCGTGAGTCCGGCCGGGTTCCTTGTTCCAGACTTCCCATTGAGCAGTCCAGGCTGGAAACAAAATCAAAAGAACTGAAAAGCTTCAAGGCGTTTAACCTTAATTTTAAGCCGTGAAACCCATCACTTGGTAGCTCCTACGTAAAATTTACCACCATTCATCGGCTACGATAATTTGTATGCAAGAGGTTCAAGCGAGCTAAAATTTTTTCATTAGTTATAACAGATTAGTAACTACAGTTTCTATTGAAACACTCATCTACCCCAAATACGAAGGTTGGGTTCAATTTACCGAGTGGTGTTCATTGGAGCGATGGTGATGAGAGGAATTCTTTGTTTTGAGGAGAGGCGAAGCTGGAAGACAGAAACTGTTCATGGATGACGAGGCTGCCATCCTCCCGCCTGATCCAGGGACAGGTACTGCAGTCGAGAATGAATTGTGCTGTTGCTCTTCTCCGTTGGAAATCACTGGTATCGATGACGTCATTAAATATGAATCAAACAGCTGAAACCTCAAGACGGTTTTGATCTATTTCAACTGACATCCTAGTCAAAAATTTCTACGTTTTAAGAACATAATCTGCTCTGCAGTCGCAATTAATTCGGTATTTCTGCTGCCATTAGTTGAACTTTTTATCAGCTGATTTCAGCTCGCCATTCGATCAAATTGCGAGACATCTTTGAGTCGAGAGTTAAAAACTGGAATCGATATTCGCCGTCTGAAGAGACCAATTCATTATCTACATTAAATCTGAAATACCAACAATAGTAGCATAGTTCTTAACATTATTCCAAGATCTTTTGAATGACCTAATCTATTGTTACTTCAAAAATCACAGACAACTGGGAACAAAGATAGCCGGTCAAAATGGCAAGTAGCATAGGAAGTTCGGACTACAATAAAGAAACATTTTGGTGAGATGAGAGGATCTGAACGAAGGCCTAGAACTTGAGAATATTCGTTAGTTATTAGTTCATTAGGCATATTCGAAAAATCTTTTATCAAAAAAACTAATAGAAAAACAAAAACACAGCCAATAGGCAGTCGGAAACGAGTCATGTACGCAAGAAAATAAAAAAATGACCTTATTTTTGAAAAAGGCTTTGAATTTCAAAAACAATTGATGGTTGACCCATTTAAAAAAGTCCAATTTGAGAAAATTGGATCAATAGGTAAAGTTTATATTTTGCTGGTAAATCTGTTAATTAAATTCAAAAGAACGGAGTATATTTTTTCGAAAAAAATCTCAGTTTTAATTTTGGCTTGGCGCTATATTATGATACGATATCGGAATTTTTCTCTCAGGGAAGCGACACCACTAAACTCAGTTTATAACAGCGTATTAGCGAGCGGAGGTCAATACGTTACGCGATTCCACCGAGGATCAAATGATGGGGCTATCTCGTTACATCTGTTGGAATGCTTGCCTTGATATCGAACACATTCAAACTTTTGTTGTCTGGTAGCTTTTTATATCTAGAGTCAGTTTATTATGCCACACGAGACCGTTTCTAAGAATTCAAAAGCTAACATTTTCCCTTGTTAAAAAGAACCCGAAACTTCTATGTTAGCACAATTAGCGAAAAAGCAGTTAAGTGGTGTTGCATAAATTGGGTTCCAAACGCTAGTTTCAAATATTTGATTCTCTTAAATTGTTTGCCATAAATTTTTACGGTTTCTCGTCCTTAAATAGAAAAGAAAACGTTAAATAGTGTTTTATAACCAAATAATTTTGTCGACATAAACAATTCAAACTAAGTCAACTTGGACGTGTACCACAGGAGTACAAATAAACTATTTCAAAAACGCTTCAAAAAGCGCCAGTATAACTTCAAAATCAATTCAGAAAAAATTTATACCATTCAAATTATTGACACACCTCTTTAATGTTGGAATGCTTAGAATACTGCACTATCGCATAATTTTACTACATCTATAAAAGAAAACTAATCACCTAGGGAATAATTTCTAAAACAATCCTCAATTGTCATTCATCTTTTTTGGCAAAATCATTCATGCTGAAGTTTTCAACGGTTTTCGATTACTCTGGCGGCGCTGCTGCATTGCGAATGAATCTGGCTAGAAGTTTGCGTGCCAGTTCCGAGTTGTTATGGTACTGGTATCTGGTGTAGCTGCTGTATAATTGTGTACATCTATGGTAGTAAGCCATTAGTTGACACTTGAGGAACACATATCGCATGTAGAGCTCCTCCCTCACTGCTGCTGTGAACGTGTGCGTCAAACACCACACTAAACAGTACGAATAGTTTAGTCACAAGAAATCTTTCCGATAAACTTCAATTGACTCTTAAAAAAACGATACCAAATTCTGCATTGGTTTGCCAAAATGAGCTTAGAAGCTTTTATATTGGTCCTTTTTTGAGAATAAATGGCCACTTAGATAATCGTTGAAATGGTGAACTTAAATAATCGTTAAAATAGTTTTTTTAAAATTCATTATTTCAACGATTATCTAAGTGGCCATTTATTCACAAAAATAAGGACAAATATAAAAGCTTCTAAGCTCATTTTAGCAAAACAATGTTGAATTTGATACAGAATTAAAATAATTTCCTTGTTTTAGGTCCGGTAAATATACTATAACCTCGGACTATTAGCATTTCGAGTAAGTATACTGCGCGCATTCTTTGCTAAAGGAGACGTTTATCTTATGTACACTGACAAGTCAAATAAACCTGATATCAGAGGAACAAATCTATTTGAGAATCTGTTAAACTCAACAACCAATTTTTTCTGCGAGAAATTCAATGTGATCAGAAGGCTCAAAAACAATCAAACATGGATTTGTTGAAACTTTAAAATGAGGAAATAGAAAAGAGCAGTACCTGAGAGCGCCGCGAACAGTAGATTGTATGTGAGCACCAGCTGCAGACTGTTCAACCAGGTCAGTCTTCCGAATCGCCCGATCAGGTCCAGACTCACCAGACCCAGAGTGCGCATCACCAGAGGCAGTGCACTTCCCACGATCAGAATCAACACACAGTTCACAATGAGAATGTGCAAGGCCGTATCTCCCTTTACTGCAATATCAGTTTCAAACATTTCATTTTCTGCTTCATGTCAAATTGTTAGCAAAATCCTTTTCCATCAACCAATCTGAACGAAATTAATTAATCTACAACAGTTGCAAAAAGTTTACTCACCTAAAACATAATAAATTTTGACTGATTAAATTGCTCAGACGTCCAAGCTCCAAATCAGCCTCTGAATTTGAAGGTTAAAAACACCTGATATAATGTGAATGGATCGAACCAACAGTGGGGAATTTAGGAGAGGGGCGGACCCCGTCCCCATCAGAGATATTTCGACCCCCTCGTTAAGCAACGGGTCCCCTATTTTATCCATTTTCGGCCGACTAGCCTTAAAAGTTTTCTGAAGGCTTAATACACTAATTTTGAAAGTGAGCGCTAATTTTGAAGAGTTTTTGGTCCAAATTTTTAAGAATTGTCCAAAACAGCGTTTTTGACCTGTTGTTTCGACAAAAAAAGGATGAAAAACTTTTCGTATAATGTTTGAAAAGTAGACCCTCCCGCGAGAAAATCCTAGATCCGCCCCTGAATAAATGTTGTCATAATTAAATGAAAAACCTGATTTGGAATTTAATGAAACCTGCCCACATATTAGATATTCTCATTAAATAGTAGTAACCGGCTACACGAAATAACCTTTATTTTTCCCTAAACCGCTAGTGCCGTAGGACGCTAACAAGCGGTGTCAGAACCCTTGTTAAGTCTTAAAACTATGTAACATACATATGTCTACCTGGACGGAGTGTTCTGAGGAATGGCAGGTTGTAGAACCCGATGAGGGAGGCGAGCATGAAGTAGAAAGTGAGGCATACCTCAGTGCACACTCCAACCCACCCCAGACCCACACTGCTCAACAGACCCCCTCTCCCACGCAGACTCAGACTGAAACAAAGTCAGCCACTTCACAATCTAAGAACACATTGTATTCAGCTGCTGATATTATTAACATTAAAATGGAGAAACAAGCAGCATTTTTGGTGCGGCTGTTTTTGTTTAAATTTACGAAATTTTTTGATATCACTTTTGATTTCAGGGCAAATTTTATCGATATTAAAACTATTCACTAATCAATACTTAAACTAGGGTAAATAAAATTTACTTCTGGTGAATAGAAAGGATCTAAATTTCAGTGTTTAATAAATACTGCAGGTTTAACCAGCCTCCAGGCCTCCTTAAATCTAGACTAGCTAATGAAAGTAACCTGTGAATGGCGCTGTCCAGTGTCGTAGTTCCAGCGGACTGTTGCTTGTCTTGAACAAACGGGAGAGAAGTCTGGCCCAGAGCCAGGGCTATGAGGTTGATGCCCACCAAGAACACACATAGACATGTTGTGGCCAGAAGCAGGAGTAGCATCAGAGGGTATCCCAGATTGCGTCTCCAGAAGGCCACAGATAACTTCCGTTCAACTTCAGCTAACTCGGCTTCCACGCCAATCAGATCTGACTGCAATGTGCTCAGTACTAAAATAAAGTTAAATTCTATGTGCTCTTTTGCTTCGAAAACGAATAAATCAATAATTACGAACCGAAAACTATTTAACACTATGACTAATCTAATAACACTTCTTTCAATTTAATGACAAGTAGTTCAATAGCGAACTCAAATTAAATAAGGCTGAAGTTTGTGGGTAGCCATACCTGAGCTTTGAGATGAATATCCTCCAATTGCATTAGTCGATCTTGCGTCTCGATTGGCAGCTAAAATAGTGCCATGAATTGACCCCGATTGAGATAGTTTCGAGTGCTGTGGCTGTGCCCTTTGCATGCTGAGCGAATCATCATCGGAATCCTCAATCAAATCGGAGTATGATCTGAGTCTGCTGTTAAAATGACGTCGGTCGAAACCCGAGAAACTGCTGCTCAAGAAAGTTTGTTTCGTTTTCCCACTTTCAGTGACTTTTCTGCCGCTCTTGCTTTCATCCTGGGCCTAAAAGAAATTACTCATTCATAAACTTTCATGAATTATTACTTTATCACAGAACTCATTTCCAACAAGAGGTGAAGAAAAGTTTCGCAAACCAGCAAAAACGACAAAAGGGCGTTTTACAAATCCACGAATATACAAAATCAAAAATTAGCCGACAACGAGTTTTACACCACAGCCCTCCAGATTATGGGCATTCGCCTTCCTGACTCCCCGCCTTCTGGCCCTTCAATTCTGCTTGTACTCCCTTGGTGCTATTTTGCGACATACGAAAATTTTTCAAACGGCGCCAATAGATCATTAAATGGGGCAGAAAAAGTCAATGAAACATTCTAGAATACCGACAAAAAAGCAACTTGTACACAGAGGTGAAGCGAAGCGATAACAATCTTTTCCGACAATCTTTGAGCAGACACCAGTAGAGACGAAGAAAAAATTGATTTTGTAAAAGCCTGCCCTGGAACTGCAATGAAACAACAATTGCAACTGAAATGAAAATTGCTCACAGCACAAAAAAAAATCCGTGATGCGGAGGCTCTTTTTCCTTTTACCCCACCTGCAAATTTTTATAATCAAAATTACTATTCACATTGTCTGATTGTCATTAAAAGTGACATGGAGACTAATTAAGCCATGAAAAACATATTTGGTCTTTATAATCAACCTTGTAAAACCACTCGCTAAACCATAAAATTGATGCTCATGTGAGCTGACAAAACTTGAGCAGGCAATTTATTTTTTTTCCGAAAAAATTCTATTTCGTACAGACTGAAAAAACAAGCTCCTGCCGGGACTCAAGCCCAAACCGTAGGATGCAAACGTTAACTCTAGGCCAAGTGGGAACAAAAGTGGAAGTTGTTAAGGTTCAATGCTAAAGCAAGTAGGATTTGTAAGAAAAGTTGTTCACGGGAAAACAGTCTAATTCCCGATGCTCTCGCAAGGGTAATTACTAACTTTTACACAGAGGCGAAGCGAGGCTTCGCCCCATATACTATACAACACAAACATAGCATAACAAGTTAGGTGATACAAAAAACCGCTCTTTCGATTTTTTTACGAAATTTCGAGAAAAACAAGATTTACGTAAAAATCATATCTTCATCTCGATTTGTCTTGAATAAATTTGATTCTAAAAAAAACATGCCAAGCAAAACAACTGCTTGTTAAATTAGCATCAAAACAAAACTTGCTGATCGTTTAATCAGTATATAAAGTCGGAAGCCGGAGAATTTTAAAAACACAACCGAAATTTACCGAGCCTGAAAATTACAAAAGGCAAACATAGCCAACAGACAGCTGGAAAAGAGCAAAGGAATGCAAGCAAACAAAAAAATATTGACTAGTTTTTGAGAAAATATCAACGTTCCGGGTTTCAAAACAAAATCTTTGAATTTCTAGAGCACTTTGTGATTGACACCTTTTGGATAAAATTAACCCATTTTGAGAAAACTGGATTAAAACTAAAAAATGCTATTGCTCTCGAAAATCTGATATTATATTCCATTTTCGAAACTAGAAGTCGATCACGTTTTTTGTGACTTTTACACTCTCGCAGTTCGATAGTGATCTTTGGCTTTCTTTTAACAAAGGAAGCAAATTGAACTTAAAATACAGAGGCGAAGCGAAGCGTCGCACTACTTGCAATACAACAAAGAAATGGCAGTGCAAGCTAGCACACAGGAAAAAAACTTCAAAAAACCACGACTTAAAATAATTCATGTTCTCTTTTCCGAAACACAATCGACGGCAATTAATGAAAAAAAATAATTAAAAAGCGGCAACTGAGCCGACGAAACTTAAATAATATCCCGTAGAACCGAAAATATAATTTTTGGCATGAAAAACTTTGAACTATAAATTTTATTCTTACGATACAACATAATCATAAAAAAGAAAAAAATTACAACTAGGTGAACCAAAATTTTCGCATGTCTCGATTAAGCATACCTGGGGCCCAGCTAAAGTTGGAGGAATGCGTTTGATATTTTTTGACTTTGTTATACTGATGCGGGACGAACTGCGTAATTTCAAAAAATGAACTTTGCCCAAAACCTTAGTTGCTTGGGGTCATCTGGGTTGCTCACAAGCTCGTGCAGCTCACCTTATCTTTACTAAAATAAATGAGAAGCGTAATTTTTTTTTTGATATTTTGGCATTTCTCTGAAGACATAATCTTTCTCCTGCATAAAAATTAAGGAATAGCCGTTTCCGCAGGATGAATTCACGCAACCGCGTCTTTAGATTGAAATTTTCATCTCAGATTTATACGGGTAGTTTTAAAGGAAATTCAAAAACTTCTAAAAGGGGCATAAAAGTTCAACATTTTGACATTCCGAAATCCATATTTTTCTGCTTAAAACAGGTTGTGGCCGGTGAAGTAAAGAAGATTCCCAAAATCGGATTTCTTGATTGAAAACTTAAGCTGAGATTTGGCACTGTAATTTTCGAGCAAAAAACTTTTGCTTACAAAAAAACTGGGCGCAGAAAACTATAAAAGTAAGCTTCCAACAAGCTGTTGTGTCGATTAAACCTATGATATCAGATTTGGCAGGATAGTTATCGAGAAACATCGAAACAACGGTCAACAAATCAAAAAGTTGACATTTACGAGAATCATAGCTTTTTGTTTTTAAAAATGGACATAGCTGAGTGTACAGAAGAGATTCACCCAACCTGTAACTTCAATTGGACCCAAAAATCTAGGATTGGCAGGGAAGTCAAAAAGTTTCAAAAAACGGTTAAAAAACTTTGACTTTTCCCGGGCCCATAATTTTTGTTTAGAAAAAAATTCGAGCATAGTCGCGTGAGCAAAAAAGCTGTTTTTTTTTGAAAAATGAGACGGTTTTTGGAGCAAAAGCTAAATTTTTTGGAAAAAAAATGATTTTCTAAAATGTGTTTAAAAAAATAGAAAAAAATCCAATCCCATACACTTTTTACCAAACAAAAATTCGAGACAAACATCCCAAGCAAGACTATTCAAATGAACAACTGAACAAAACTTACGGAGCGGAAACAAGGCTGACAATCTTTGAGCAGACATCAGTTGAGCCGAAAAAAACTGATTTTATAAAAAAAATTCCAAAAGTTTCAAGTCCCCTCAAACTACCCAGTAGTTAAAATTGAATTTTCATGATATTGAGCATGCTATCTGCATAGTGATTAAACTGATTTTGCTAAGCTAGTTCTTAAACTGAAAAAAAGTCTACATTCCGATTTGATAACGCTTGCTAACCGCAAGCGTCATAAGTGAAATTAAAAAGGTGAAGAAGCATCGAATTAGTAAAACTTTTGCTGCATGATGATATCAAACATGCAACTTAGAGATTTGGAGTCTCACGTTCTAACACTGGCAGATTTGGAGTCTCACGTTGGGAGTCTCACGTAAAAATTTCTAACACTGTCCACCAATGATGCGGCTATAGATGCTGAAAAAATGCCAATGCTATGAAGCAAAACGCCACCAAATATAAATCACACTAGTGCTAAGTGTGCCGTTGAACCTCCAACAAGTAGCTTAGGAATTTCAGGCCTTTCCCTTCGAGCCATCGATAGCTCGACTAACGCAAACCATAGCCACCAATAAAGCAGAGTAATGCAAAAGTGCTAAAAACTCATGGACTTCAAAATGGCATTCAGAAAGTCAGAAGAAAGCTGAAGCTTCAAAAAAAGTGTCTGTGCTACCTGAACCTAGCCGACAAAAATAGTCTCAAAAATTTAGACGATAGAGTAAAAAAAAACAGAAAACGGTTGCAACGCCCTTGCTTATCGCTTATTTTTTCACTGATTTCAGGTGAGGTCTTAGTTTACTCACAGGTAGACTGCGTTGTTGCTCAACTTCTATTCTCCTAGTCAGCAAGTCTCTCTGCAATTGGAGCGAGTCTCTGTCCTGTTGGATATCGTGTAGAAACTGTGGCTTGGTCAACACTTTACCAAGTACTGTGAATAACTTAGCAAACCCCAGTGGAGTGCAGAACAGGTGGAAACAGGCTCCGATCAAAGACATACACGAGTAGAGAAGGGGAATGAAGTTCCAACTCACACTCTAAAACAAGACAGCGTCCAGGTAAAAAAAGCTACTAAATACTGTACCTCTATTCAATATAGCTTTAATATAGGCGCTAGTGCAATTGTGATACAGGGGTTCATGTAAAAACCAACTCTGTGTGTGAGAGAGCAACACCTGCCTCTCATTAATCCGATGCGGATTATGCAAATAAATACAAGCTACCTGGTTTGCGCAATGCTACTTGATGCTTCTATTGCCTTTACACCAGGAATACACTTTATTAATAATGAGGCATTTCGTCTATATATGGGACCCTTCCAATTTCTTAGGACCCCTCTATCACAGTTGTACCCAGCTGCTATTTACCCATATTAAGAGCAAGTTGTTTCGTTGTTGAGTTTCCATGTTGATATGTGCCGCCGACTGCTTAATGATGTGATCACTTCTGAAGGGATCAATACCAATACCAGAAAGGACACTGCCGTTGTCGGGCGAGAAAACTGCGGGCGAAGAAGTTGTTGTTGGCGAAGGGGTGTTACTGTAGTAATCGAAGTCGGTTATTGCACAGAAGATGACAACTAGTCCCACCACCATTACAGTGAGCCAGAACAGAGATACAAACGTCTCATAAACTTTGGCAGCTACACAAACGAAAGAAAAAGAAGCAGTATTTTAGATATCTTACCAATGAAGTGTTACCGGTGTAAACCTTACCGGTGTTAATGTTTTTACTCTTTTCACAGGTATTTCAGTCGATTCAAAAATTGGCAAAAAAAATTACCAATTGAAGCTGCGTGCGAATAGTGTGTGCGCGTATGTGCAGGTGATCCTTGGCTCTCTGTGAAAAAGTAGGCAAACGGCAGCAGTAGGAAAAGTGATAAGTTGCACAGAAAGAAAAGACTGTTCCACAGCACATAGACAACGCTCTTATTCAGCCATTGCAGGTAGTAGTTGTCTGGATACCTATAAAGATAATCTTGAATTTGTTATAATTATAAAAAAAAAGACATCGATAATCCAAGAGACAGTTGGAATTGTCCCACGAATTTAAATTGCGCTGGTGAGAACCTTAAATTAAAATGAGAATTAAAATGAGAATCCACTTTTCTAATAATCATTCATTTTTTTGCGTAATTCGCGAATTGGTAATGAAGCCCGTATTTTGCCTTGAATTAACTTTAAAAAAACAGTCGACCACTAAAATCTAAATTATAAAACTTTCTCAAAAATTAAAACAACGTTCAATGTCATTTAAAAGAGGAGAATGAGACGTAGGACAATAAATGCTCCTTCAGAGTGGCATTACCTTGTAAGAACTTCATTCGATAAGATTGAGAATGGAAGAAGACAGACGGCTGCCATAGAACACGCGAGTGAGAATGTGCACAGGTAGTAAGGAATCTTGTAGACCAAGAGAACAACAGTCCAACCAGAAGATGGAGCGCCCATCTGTTGCGGATGTGTATCATTTTCATGATGAAGTTGGAATAATGCGTATGCTGTTGTTTCACAATCCAGCAAATAATAGTCCTCTGATTCTGGTTCTCTCTGAAAGCACACTGTTGATGATTAACCTTTAAACATTTCGCACAAATAGTTATTTTTATGACGGAGCCCAGTAGTCCAAAGCTATTTGATTTCAAAATCGAAAAAAACCTGGATCTTTCATTTTTCGGCGTTGAAATAAAAAATCATATGGCTTCAATTGGACCAAAAAATCTCTCCTGAACCAATTTACGGGAAAAATTGTTTACTTGGTTAAAACTAATCTTTTTCAGCCGATCAGATTTGAGCATATTACATGTAGGCCTTACGGGTTGATTTTGCCATGTGACATTAGAGGGAGATTGTTCACTTGGTATATTAAGGAGAGATAGTTAACATGCTCCCCCAAATTTTAAAGAAAAAGTTCATTATATGTTTTGACGTTATATAGATTGGCTTTTAAAAGCTACTGTCCTTGTTTATTGTGCCAAAGGAGTTGTAATGAAGGATTTTCACTTATTTAAAGAATTGAATCATGAACTTGCACTACTGTATTCGGTTATAAAAATATCAATTTTATTAGTCCACAGACCGCCACAGCCAGAACATCAGAGCTAGCACGCTTATGAAACTAACTTTAAAATGAGATATGAGGAAATGAGCACTCGTATAGAAGGCAAAGAAGAATAGGCAAGACACGAAAATAGCTCTGATAGTATTGTGGAACAGTTCCTCTTCTGCCTCCACGCCCAATTCGACGCTGGAACTCATCGAAACTTATAACATTTCTGAAACACAACTTCTTATATTTGTATCGGTGATTTTCAGCTGAATGCTGCTCAAGAGCTCCAAGTCAACGAGCATAATAACCGAGAACCTCAAATCAAGTAGTACTACCAAAAACAAAAAAAATCTTCCCTTCACTTAGGATCGCGAATACGGGATGCGTTCTCGTTATATTAAATAACACCTATTTTGTGGAATCAATGCAGAACGCTCAGACGGAAGCTGTTTACTGAGGTGAGGTAGGTCATCGCTTCCAGAGACTTTTTTTAATGTTCAGAAATTTCCACGTTAAGGGATTTGTTCAACATCATAATCTCGTTCATCGCATTTGATTTCTTGTCTACGTGATTTTGTATGCTTCCCAACAGCAGAGTTTGCTTGTATTCTGCAAAGCGAACTCAAATCGTAAGTTGCAGATTCTGTCTGACATACTTGGACAAACGTGAAGAGCACCTCAACCTTGGGTACAATCGTAGTGCGGAATGAAACAAGCTGATCACGAATTCGTCGACGAATTCAAGTGGAAACAATGTAACATTCGTCTACTGCAGTCACACATGAGGCTTAAGAAAAATGGCTCAAGGGTCAGGGACACCATCTCTTGTGTTTTTCTACCTCAAGAACGGTCGGAGCCAGTTCGGTTCGTTTGTGACATGAGACTACGACCCGTTACAGCTTAAAGGCTACTACTAAAATATCCCCCCACTCTAGAATTAGAAACGTCCCCATACTTAGGTCTCTAGATACCCAAAATACATGAACGCCGTTAAAAACCGGGTTGGAACAATCCGTTAAGTTACTTTTTATTAGACAGTGTAACTTTGATCCATTTCAGATGGATCAACCTAAAACTCGCCTTACCTCAACATAACAATTATAAAACACACTCTAGAAATTTAAATTAGTACTCACATTGTAGCACTCTCAAGAACCAGGAAGTAAATAAGTCGGTAAGCAACTCAAGAATCAATAAAGTAACTAAGATGAGTTTAATATTAGTCAGTTTCAATAACAAAACAAGTTTTTTACTCTAGACTGTGAGTTCTCGTGAACCATTGGGACACTCTAGCTGTCCACCTTTCCACCTAAGGTTCACTCTGGTCCAGTTAATAATAGTACTCCAGTCACAACAATCCAGTTCGTGGGAATGCGCTCGTCTCTGTTTCAGATGGGACAGCTCTACTCTCGATTATTATTGCTACTGAAATTGCGAATAGCAATTTCCCACTGATTTTTCTAGCAACTTTCCCGCGATTGTCACTCGATCGTTCTGACTTCTCTTTTCTGATTTTCAGTTATCGCGAGAAAATCGTGCATGACAGGTTCCATTCGAAATTTTGAAAAATTAAATTTCACTCCAAAATTAAGTGCTTTTTGCTTCTCTCAAGGTCAAACTTCCAAATATGACCGACTGGCACATACTCCCCGGACTCGAGATCGATGTCCTCATCGCGTGCTGTCTTCTGCCAGTGAGTCCCAGAAAACCGAGTGTTACTCAAGATACAGTGCCAGTGGTCATTTACAGAAGTTTGCAGCAGACTTAAGCTTATCTACACCCCAAAATTCACAGCCATGTAAAATTTTCACACTATCGCTAAACAGCAATCAAAATCTGCACACACCTGCACCTTTGAATTCTTGCTTTCCAAGCCAATCATTTAAAATTTCTTTTGTCCTATTCAATCAGGAAATTGTCATGCAGCATTTTGATTTATATAATAAATATAGTATATTAATAACAATATTTGCTTTGTTAAAACTTCTTTTTCGTGAATCCAAGTTTCACCCGGATCCACGCTCAAGCCCCCTTTTCCCTCTCAAAACTCAAGATCCATTCGAGCCACCTGCTCATCTCGCACTCTTCGCCTTGGAGGTACTGCACCCTGAAGTACTAGATACGGCAAACTGTCTCAACAGTTCCTCTTCATCATCGGAGCTAATCACAATCTCCTCCCAAGCCTTCAGCTGCTCGTAGGATCGCATCCATTCTCTTTGCTCTTGCAACCTCTTTGCTTGGTTGGGTAGTGCCTTCACCCTAGATTCCCGGTTCAAACAAAAGGAGTTGTGCAGGCTCAAGCTCACGTTCTTCGCCAGGTCCTCCTCTAGTATCGATTCCCACGCCTTGGCGATGTCTCTAGACATTTTACCCACTCTCTTCCATCCTGTCGTGATTGCATTACGATGGGTTAACAGGGGTCTCTTGAAAGCTTCCGGCCCAATCTCGGCCTGGAACTGTCGATACTCTTTTCGATGTTTTCTCATGTGATCTTTCGTTGTCATGTACAACCAGGACGTCAGCGTCGCCCGAAACCATGGGAAGTACCTCAAACGGCTCCAGACATGTCTGACTTCCGTTGGTATGGCAATACCTTGCACGCAGTCTCAAACAACTCGAGTCTCCTACTGTAGTCTATCGCGTATATTGACTCAGCCGTTGGCGTCCCCGCTTCCCGATACTTCGTTATATTCTCTTCTATCCATCTCAGAGCCAACATCGTACTCACTACCAAGATCGTCACCTTCTGTCGGTGATACGGTAGTCCGATCGACCGGATTTCTTCCATATCCCACACCAGGCAAAGGTTCTTGTGATCTGGATACCACACCGTTTGCGCTAAACAGTGGCATGGGCATTCTCCATGGGTGATTTCAATGCTCCTGAGGTTACGCTCCCCCGAGGCTTCCAAGAGAGGCTCAAGCTCCATCATTTTCTCATGCATCGTGTCGTTATCTTCCAGGTTTGGAGCACTTCCCACAGGTTTTCCGATCACGTTTTGTCTCTCGTGATCGCTTGTGTTCTCTCTCTCCAACTTCAAAAGTTCTTCTCCCCAGATTTCATTCAAGTCATCTCTCAATTCTTTTGGTACTGTCCCTCTGATTTTTCTCAACAACTTGTGCGAGTGATGCGATATCCGAGCCAACCTCACGCACTTGGGCACTGAGAAGGCCTTGTCCACCAGTACTCTCTGGCTGGATGCTTCCACCATCACCATGTGCAGTGGGTGGTGACTTCCGCACAAGTTGGCCATCATTGACCCTATCAGCGATTTCGCGTTCAATGGCAAGCCATAAGCTTCGCTCATGGGAAATCCCATTTCCGCCTCGAGACCAACCTTCCAGCTCCGGATGTGTTTTTGAGTCACCTGCAACACCCCGGGCCATGATTCTACGCTCAACGCCGTCACTAAATGATGTTCAGATTCTAGTCTTTCCAGTGACTGCAGACTACACATTCTCGAGAAGAATCCGAGAGCTGTCGCTATATTCACCGTGGTTCTCGCGTAACACTCCGCTACTATTTGCACTTCACTTTTCTCCCTTTCTGTTATGTCTTCGAACCAAGTGACCAGGTCTTCTTTTTGAAATGACAGTATTCTAACGCATGACCGTCCATCGCAGGTGTGCTCTCCGTTTCCACACGTCGAATCCAGACAGCTACCCGGCTCCAATTTCTTTGCTGACCCGGGATTACTAGTCTTTTCGCCTGGCTCTTGCATCTGAGGTGAAATTAGCTTATGCAGCACACTCAACTTTGCCAGATCTTCATCTTCCGTTGGTGCTAACCTCACTCGCTCGGTGGTTTCTTCGATCAGACTCGCGTGGGGATGTGGACACCAGGAGGGTCTTAATAGCTTCCATACCACTCCCAAGTTCGTGGTTAACAAGCCATTTCCATCGCCCATGTTCACTTCAACTCTCTTGTTTGAATACGGTATGCTCACCACCTCTGGTGTTTTCTCAAGAATCAGGCCCAGGCTCGGCCCCTCTTTTTCCACCGCGTCTATTTCCATCATTCTTTCTGTCCAAAACTTCAGTAGCTCCGCTACCTCATGGTTCCTGTGGGCGCCTCCAGCTTCCGAGTCTAAGAAGGGGTTGTAGGCCATTCCCATCACTCCAGACACATATTGGTATTCCCCCTTCTCGCTGATTCTCGAGTACTGCTCTGACGAGGCCAGGTTACGGTGAACATCATGTTCTTCTTCGAACTTCTTATTATAAAACCTCCGTACCTCGTCTAGCTTCCTATGGTTCTCTAGGGATAGTCTGGAACCCTCTTCCTTTTCTATTCCTGTGCTCTGATACACGTTCAAGATGACCGTTGAGACTCTTTTTTCCATGGTTTTGCTTACGCTTGTTCTCTGTTGGCATGCCAGGATGGTGCTATCAGACATCATCGACATTATCCATCTCAAGAAACACGTGGCATCCTTTCTTCTGGCCAGGCTCAAGCCTGAGTTGTCCCTGGCTACGTGTTGCATCAGTGCCTGATACACATCTAGCTTCTTGCTTCCCAACTTCAGCCTGTCATACGAGGTCAGTGTTTCCAACTCTATCCCCACCAGACTCCAGGTGAACATTAATTGTCCTGCAGTTCTAACGAAGGGATTCGCCATTAATGGTGGTGCTGATGAGGGTGTCCTCATTGCTTCTTCAAAATGATCCTTCAACAAACTCTGCCAGGACCTCTTCAGATGATTTGCCATTTCTATTCTATTAACCTCGGCCTTTTGCTGGGTGGCCCAATTACGTCGCTTGCGAGCTACTCCACTGTCCAACTTCTTCCAGCAGTCCTCCATTTCTTTCAATGTTTCAAGGGCCACCCACCACGTCCGGGAGGTGTTCCTCGTCTTGTTCCTTTCCAATGGATCACTTGTCACTCGCTTGCCCGTGGCCTGGTGTGCCTTCGAGATCCATTCTTTGCCGACATCTACTTCCCATGTCTGTCCGTTCGTTGAACCTCTCTTCACGTTTATCTTCTGAGGCTTGAAGTCTTCCTCCGATGTCGAACTGGTGGAAACCTCTATTTCCCTCTCTACTTCAAGTGGTCTTCTGAGCTCCGAGCTGCTCTTGTATGCCGCCGTCTTGCATCGAGCCAAAACCATGGGCGCCGTCTCTCTCAAGTTTCCTTCCGAAACAGCATCCACTGAAGGACTACCCAATCCTTCCACTTCTCTCTTCCTCTTGCGAGTCTTCACATCTCTACTTGAGGGTGTTGTGGCTACCATCACTGATTCGACCTCTCCATCCACTCCTTCCAACTCTTGCCTCCCCCCTGCTCGAGCCTTAAGGGTATTAGTACTTTTAATCATATTACTAGTCCCAACCTTATCCCTTTTTATATCATCAACCATTTTATCTACAGTTTTTTGTCTCCGAGTAGAGCTGTCCTCACATTTTTCTTCTCTAGTCTTCGATCGTGAATTCCTCAGCTCTACCAGCTTGCTCAGTAGCTCTTTTCTCGCCTTCTCATCCAGGCCCGTTCCTATCAGAAGCGGTTCTCCAAATCTTACGACTGTGTCCCACAGTTCCTCCTTGAATTTGTCCAGCGTCGTCTCGCTGCCCACTTCTTGATTGAATTCTTCCAAGAAATCCTGCCAAGCATCGTCCTTCAGGGATCCCAGGAATATGTCCCTGTTCCCTTCGAAAGTGTTCCTTTCCCTTTACTCCGAGCTCAAGAGTATCATCCCCATATTGAAGGTTTCACTTGCCAATGGCAATTCCAGATTCTTCCGGGGGGACGGATTCAGGGGTGGGGTGGCCGTATCTGCCCAATTCTCCTCGCTCAAGTCTTTCAACAGCTCTTGAGTGGTGAGCTCCTCCCCTGATGGCCCTGGTTCAGGCGTATTCCCCACTTCCATGTCTTCACCGGCTTCACTGAGAGTTTCATCCATACTCTCTTCTTCTGACTCATGTCTCCTTCTCTCGAGAATTTTCTTAAATCGGTCCTCGACGGGTCCACTCCTCTTGTCTCCAGGCGTGTCCACTGACAGTGGTGATGGTGTCGTAGGATCCAGCTTTTTGTATTCCGTCAGTGCTACATGCAGTTGACCTGCTGCATCTAGTTCTGTTCCCTCCTGTCTTATTTCCACCTGTTCCAAGCCATAGGGTGCCTTATATTTTCTCGTGGCAAATTTCATGTCGTCCACCAATGCGACGTGCCCCTCCATCACGATCATCCTGCCATCATCCCATATGGGTAACATGTTCTCAAGTCCCTCCTTCTCTAGAGTTCTCAAGACCTTCCGCACCTCATATCCTGGGGGCTGCGAACCTCTACTCTTTTTCGCTTGCGTCGTCCACGAATTTATCTTCGTCTCGCTGGTATGGAAGTAGACTGCCGCCGTGTAGCCGATGAACAGGGGGTCCCAGCCATCAGTGAAATCCTTCTGCATTTCCTCCGTCGTCATCCTCGCCATTATGGAGGGAACTACCAAGGGACTATTCATTCCTAAGGTCATCCTCCTGACTATTGGGAACTCAGGCATGGTGGCTGGGAGGATTTCTTTCTCCATTATGGTCTCCAGCTCCCTCTTCACCAATGCGAAGCACTCCTTCCAGGCAGGAATTCTCAAGATTTCTCGTCCGTCTGCCGTCAATGGGTTCAAGTTCCAGAATTTGGGATACATTTCGATGGGACCCTCTCGCTTGCCTCCCATTCTACATTGCATTTGCCCCCTGAAGTTGTACACTATTAGCTCGGCATCTTTCACCTTTCCAAAGAGTACCGTGTTGCTCATTCGCCCTCTGAGCACCTCCTGCTGACACCAATTTAACGCCGTCCCATCCAGTATACTGATAAGACTCAAGTGCGTTACAGAGTGACGATACGTGGTCACCAGGGGGTCTGGGAACGCGTACGTCACTGCTGGACCATAAATGCAGGTCACCACCTCCTCTAGGCCCCGGATTATCCCCATTGGGTCCGACCTCATTGCCAGGCATAGGTCCGTCAACAGAGGCATCCCTCTGTTCGTCTTCTTCCATTCTTCTCTCGAAGTTGGATTCTCATCTTCACCCGTCATGTGCCGATTTTGCATCATGAGGTATTGTACTAGCAACGTCTTCAACCCTGCGGCACACTTGTAGGAGCTGGTTTCAATGCTCGTGTGGACTCTCCCCATGGACAGAGGCTCTCCATATTCCATTAATCGATGAAACGACACCAATTCCCCATGGGTCAAGAGTACTAGTGCCAGGTACCCATCAACTCGAAGTGTCTCCACTCCTTGACTAAACATGTATGCTGAGCCCATGTTGAACAAGTATCTGGGGTAGACCAAATACAGGGCCAAGAGCAGGCTGACGGGCATGCCCAGTATCTCCTGCACGAAGGCTCCAAAGATAGTCGCCGTGGTACCGAATATTCCTGCCAAGAATTCCTTCTCCCAACAAGGACTCAAGAACTTGAGAATCTCGTAATCCCTCCTAGTCTTCAATTCGCCTTTGGCGTGCTCTCTCCAGAACCCTCCAATCGTCACTTCATTGGCGGCCGAGACAAATCTAGCCACCGTCATGTCTCTTGTTTCGGCCAGCTCCAGTTGTTTCTCCAGAAAACTCCAGACTTGTTTCACGAGGGGTGGTGCTTCCTCCCTTGTCTTATTCGTGGCGTTCTCCAGCCTTGGTGTCAAAAATGGCCACCAGCCATTCTCTTGAGTCAAACGATATTTCATCGATTCTAATTGCTTTTCCGTCTCGGCCACATTTCTTCTCTCGTTACTGGGACCTCTAGACTTGCTGGTGGAGTTTGTGATCTTCACATCCATACTCCGAAACCACAAGCTGGCCGTTAATTTGCTTATCGCCGGGTGATCGTCCCCGATGACTGGGCTGAACTTGAGTTGCCTGGCAAAGTTCGATATCTCTAGCAAGAGCACCTCGTCTAATACGATCAGGATGTCGGCTAGTCCATAAAAGCCCCTCAGTGCATGAGATATGTCCGCCCATGCCGCCGCCAATTCTGACTTGCGAAGCCTCAGGTTCGATGGCTCCAACTCCCGATTGGGAGCCGCCATTAGAATCCGCCATTCATTCCCTTCTGCTATCAGGATCAAGACCGCGTACACGAACTGTAGGGCGGGTGGCATATTCGCGTATCCAGGGGACGTGGTAAACACCACCTTCGTCTTGGACCCGAATCTCGAGACAACATTCTCTTGCACTTCATTCATCGCCGCAAACAACGCTTGAATGGCTTCCCATATCTTCCTCGATGTCGGAATTTCATCGCCCTTTAGTTGCTCAAGAAGTCCCATCGCGTGCAGGTGATCATTCATTCCTGCAAACAATAGCAGCTCAGGTTCACAGGGCATCTCCGACTTTATTGCCACCACCAGAGTTAACATCTGGTTTAATTCAGCTCCTGGCAAAGAGTATATCAAAGTCTCCGGCCAGAACAACTTGGGAGACGTTCCTTCGAAATCTGATCCCGCCACAATGACTACTCTCGCAGCAGCTGGATCTGCTCTATCATAAACTGCCAGGGTTTTGGCCAGCTGGGTACTCCCACAGGGCTTCCCGTACCTGGGATCTTCCGCCAATTTCGAGCCCTCGTAAGCGGCATCTGGCAATCCCGTTCCTCCCGGATTGAGTAGCTTGTCTACCACCTTTAACTGTGCCGGGGTTGCCAACCTGATCCTGGCGATGCTAGTTCGGTGCTTGGGAGGTTCTGCTATAAGTCCAGGACTCCCCAGCAGCTTCAGAGGTCTGTAGTTAATGGGTCCCATGATCGCTTTTGTGGGAATTCCAGTCAGGTCTGTGGTCTCCATCAACTTCGCTCTCGAGAAGTGCGCCTCATGAGCTTTCAACCAGTCCACGCAATGATGCCTATTCAAATCCTCGTGTGACACTCGTTCGATCCCCAGGGTTTCCGCCAATTCTCGCCTGCATTCCAAACTCTCTAGATCCAGTTCTTTCACCTTCTCAGGATATCTCAAGCGAGCGGTCTCCATAGACTTCTTTTCCCGTTTGCTCTCCGCCACTACCACTGAGGTTATCGCCGAGCTTGGAGGTGTTGATGACGTCACCTCCTCAGACTCCATTGGCGTGGCACTCTGCAATCTGGTCTGGCTGCTCCTTGAACTGTCTCTAGTGTCAACTCTCGGTCCCAGGCGACCAGACAAGGCCCTTGAGGCAAGGAATGGTGGGTTCGGAGGTGGTCCTAATGTGAATTGGGCTGTCTCTAGCAGATCCGCCTCTAGCGCGTTTATGTGTTCTTGGAAGACGTCGTTTAGCCACTCTGCTCCCCTTGGTCTATCAAAATGGATTCCATCACTGGAGGTGTCTTCAGGGAATCCCTCTTTCTCCATGCGCTCTGCCACGTCCAACAGTCTGACAGGGAGCACACTCTTCCGGTGGATGTCTCTTATCACCTTGTTTAGGTTCCGCATCTTCTCGTTCATCTCCAAGGCGTGCTGATCAAACATCATGTTGTAGGGGACAGTACATATCGTCAACAGGATGGGGTCCATCTGAATCCTCAGTTCCTCAAGAAGGCAGCTCACCTTATCGTGCAGCCTTGTTATTTTCCTCGCTTCACCCCTTGATACATCGTTGGTCCCGACCATCAGGGTCACCGTGTATACTTTGGTCATCCCCAGCATGTCAAGCGTTGCCAACATCTGTGGCGTGGCAGCTCCAGCGAAACTCAAGATTCCCGTCTGCCAGTGCGATCGGATCCGGGTCAACACCCGCACAAGGCTGTCCCCTACGATTAGGTGAACCGCACCTTCTGGTACCCGGGGTGGCGCCAAGTACTGCACCCAGGCCGCATCATGAAAGCAGTCTCTCCTAGCTTTCTGCTCCGCACTCCAGTCCAGCCGATTGTGCCTGTGGTACCTCCCCTCTGTATTCTTCTTGTAACTCGAGATCACGACACTCCTAACCGGCTGTTCCCTCCACGTCGGGGGAAGCTCCGGTCTTGCCGAACTCTCACGACTCTTTTGTCGCAATCTCTCGCCCAGTTCTTTCAGACGCGATGAGCCGCCGCTCACCTGACTGTCACTCGAGGTCGAGGTTGGGGTATATCCCGGCAGCTCCACATCCATCAGTGGGCGTATGGGTTGCGTCTCTAGGCTACGCAAGGAAGACGTTGCGTCATTCGGTATCCAGACTTCCAACCCTTCACTCATGTGTTCTCGGGCCTCGCGGTCAAGGTTGAACCGTGCTCTTGCTCTGGGGGCTTCATCCACCTCCATACGTGACTCTGGCCTCGAGCTGGTGACCACTCGCTCCTTCGGCCTGGCTCCCTTCTGTGCATCAAGCTCGCGTTGTCGTTGTTCTATTCTGTCCAATTCCGACCTCAGTTGATCACGATTTGCGGCGTTCTCCCGCACCCTTAACTCCTGTTGATGTTCAGCTTTTTGTATCTCAAGCAACCTCAGAGCCTGGTCTCGCTCGTTGACCGCCTGGTCCTTTTCCAGCTGAACCTTCTCCCGATCCAGCTTTGCCTGATCCCGATCGAGGTTCGCCTTATTCCTTTCCTTCTGCGTCTTCTCGAGCTCTTTCTTTAGAACACCTAGATCCGGATATGCCTCGGTCGTCTGTTGCGTTCGTGACATCGATGGCACCCTACTCGAGTTCTGGCTTGTGGATCTTACTGTTGGCATAGTCGGTAGTGGGAATTCCCCTGCGCCATATTCGGTATTGTTATTCAGGCCAGGATTCCTTGCCAAGTCAAAACCCCTTACTCCTCCATCCACATTCCAAGACAACCGTCTGGTCTGTTCTTGGTTCGATATTCCCTCGGTGGTGTAGCCGATCATCAAGACAGCCTCCGTTGCAGACTCCCTGCACTCACCCTGGTCCTCCAACTGGAGGATGGCATTCAGCATCACCGCCATTCTCTCGTCTATTTGGGTGTAGTCCAAGTCCCTCAGGCGTCTGTACAGCTCATCAAGAGTGGGCTTCTTCAGGGCCGCGGGCACGGATTTCCATAATCGGTCTGCCATTCTTCGTGACTTCGGGATGTATACAGGTATGTGTTAACCAGCTCAAGAATTACCTTACCAGCTCAAGAATTACCTTACCGACTCAAGTATTACCCAACTCAAGAATTCTCTCGAAATGTTCCCTTGCAAATACTTGCCGTAAGTGCCGATTATCGCGAGTTCAATCAAGGTTTCTCTCTCTGTTTCTCGCTTGAGTATAGTTGGATTTTCAACTTTGTTTTTCAAACTTGATCTGAAAACAGAAAGCATATTGAAGCTTGACATGTCATGTTCCTAACCTAGAGACCCCCCTTTTACCAGTATGGTTAAAATCTTATCATTTTCATATCACTTAAAACAATTCAATTGGAATTCCCTTAAAAGCATGCAGATTCATTTTATGTTTTAGCACCGTTAACTCGTTTTAAAATTTAATTGTCATGCCAATCATATCTTAAGATCCCTTTACCTGCGCCGCACCCCAGTACCTAACTCAAGACTCCTCCCTCACACCCGACTCGATACCTCCATGTACCCGACTCAGGTGATGCTCAAGTAGTACTTCTTATGAAGATACACCATTATCTCAGTTTCTGCAAAGACCACATGTAGGATAGCGTACAATTCCCTCGGGCTCAGTTTGCCCCTATTCGGGTCATACACCGGCATTGAGACTTCTGTTATCCCTCTTTCAATCATGAAGTATCGTAATCTTGTTAGTGCCAATATCACGTGTTCGGGATCGATTGTGTTCCTGTCATTGACCCTCGTTACTAGGAAGCACAGATATTTGCCCGGGACTTGTGCCACTGACGGTGGAAGCGCTGCCATCCCTCCCAGTCCTGGTCTCTGTCTGAACAGAAACTCTACATTCTGGTACTCTCTTTTGAAGTCAGCTTCCAATCTTGATTTGAAACTCATGTCCGCCGTGATGCAGATCGCGCTGGTCCTGTTTGACAGGATGAAGTCGCTATCTGTTATCATGATGTTCTCCGAGTATTCATTGGGTATTTCGAATTTCGTTTTGAAATTCCGACCTATAGTAGGCTCTGGCTCTTCTTCCTCCAGTTCCAATTCGCTCGTTTCTCTCACTTCCTTGAGCTTCTTTATCATCAAATTTTCGGTGTGGGTAAGTCCTACCCCCACTCCCCGGACAAAAATATTTATCGACGTCCCCGTCGATGTTGTCGGGTCTGAATTGTCCTGAGGAATGTCCAGTGGCCTGTCTGTTGCCGTCCATCCGAAAAGAGGGTCCTCTGTCTTCATGTAATTTGCTGCTGATACATCGACTTGCTGAATGCTTTGTCCTTCGCGGCTCTCGTCTTTGACATCACGCATCCACTCTAGAATCCTCAAGTTCGTGTTCTCCCTCCTCTCTATCTCACTCTGTTCGAGATCCGTTTCTACTTCTGGCGTCGAGTAATCATCCTGCGGATAATGACCACCATCGTCAATGACCTGCCATTCCTCTCCGGCTTCCAGTTCGCCTGCCTTCAGTAATTCCTCGCCCAAATTGTCTGGCTGTATCTTATCGATCAAGAAGTCATCCCCGTACCTGTTGTACCTCATGCCGGTGCGTTTACGATTGCCAGTCCTGGTTTCCGGTGGTGTTGGTCGATCCGGCTCCATCCACTTCGGCACCTCGTCTTGCTCCGGGTCGTTCCAGTCTTCTTCTACAAATGATCCTGCATCAGACCCCACTCCTATCTTTTCATTGTCGTCCAAACTCAAGTTCTCATTACCATCATTTTTCTCTCGAGTACCTTTCTCATTCACTTCACACGCTGGCTCTACCACCAGGTACTCAAGACCCTCCATGTCCTTCGGTATGCACCAATCCTCTGGGGACGGGACGTGAGGCTTCAGATTCTCATAATGTGCCGCTCGCCCAGTACTCAAGCGATAGAACCGTCCTTGTTGATGAACCTCCGTTATCATGAATGGTCCCCTCCACTTCTTGAGTAGTTTCTTTGTTCCCTTGGGCGGTATTACATTTTGGAAGACCCACACGTATTGGCCCACTTCATATGGCTTTGCTCTTAATATTTTTTCGTCGTATTTCCTGCGTTGCCTCATTTGCGCTTGCGCCGTGTTCCTCCTGCATAGCTCGTTCAACTCCTGTTGTCTTTTGATCGCTTCTTTCACGTATGCCTGAGGCGACGTCCTTTTCCCCTCGTATTCCGGGTAAAAGAATGTCAGAGGCATTGCTCTCTCCCTGCCCGTCAACATCATGAAAGGACTGATGCCCGTAGTTGAGTGCTGTGTACTGTTGTAGGCTCCTACTACCTGTGGCAGGTATTTGTCCCAGTCCGTCATGTATCTTGAGCAGTACACCCTTAACATGTTGACCAGTGTCCTGTTTTGTCTCTCTACCAACCCATTGGTCTGCGGGTGATAGGTCGTCGAGTGTGCTTGAGCAATGTGCGATCTCTTCATCAATTCTTTTGTCAAGTCCCCCACGAAAGCTTTGCCGTTGTCCGACTGGAAAGTCATTGGACAACCATACCGCGATATCCAATGCGTTATCAGATGATCACATGTCTCTTCGGCCGAGGCTGTCTGGCACGGAACCGCTTCCGCCAACTTTGTGAAGTGATCTATTATAATCAGTATCTGGTTGTATCCCGACTCTGTCATGCAGATTTTTTGATGGTCTATCTGCACCACTTCATTGAACTCCGAGCTCTCAACGGACTTGAGGGGAAACTTCATCTTCCTTGGGTCTTTTACCTGGAGACATGCCAGGCAGGCATTCACCCATCTCTCGCAAGCTTTTCTCATTCCTGGCCAATCAAATCTGTGAAGTATCCTTTGTTGTACTTTGTCTATCCCCTGGTGACCCATCTGGTCGTGTGATCTGAAAAGCACCTCTGTCTGGTACAATTGTGGTAGTATGATGAGGTTGTGTTTGTGTAATATCTTTTCCTCATCTCTCCTCTTGCACGCTACCACTCCATCAGCTGTGTGATAAAGTAAGTCTTTCTTTTCTTTGTAGAACTGGCTCAAGATCTTGTAGCTGTCTTCCTCAAGTTCCCCCTTCTCCTTGACCCCCGACTGGATCCATTTGGAGAGGTTACTTGTCATTTTGTCATTCTTCTGGGCTCTTATTAGGTCTGACAGCCTATATCTTGCCTTGACATGCTCCTTTAGCGCCATGATCTGTCCATTCATCTCACCAGGGTTGTGGATGTCATCACTCAGTTTCACGCATATCATCCTTTTCACGATTTTCATATCATCTTCTGGCACCAGATTCGTTCTGATGTTTGAGTTGCATGATAGTTCCCTGAATGGTTTCCTTGCGACCGCAATTTTCTCAAGTTCCTCACCACCTCGCATCTCCTGTATGTCCATGTTGTATGTTCCTGAAGATGGATCCGTCTGTAACTCTCTGTCGTGGTGCCTTGTCTTCTCTTCCGCCAGTATCATGCACAGACTGTCTGGTTTTCGCTGCTCTCATCCGAGTCTTCATCCCATCCTTCACGCTCCCCGGACAATTTTCCTTCTCCGGTTCCTTCTTCCGTGAACCTGGAACACTCCCCGGACTCTTGACCTAGTCCCAGGTGTTCAGTATCTTCCTTGAACGTCACTTTCTTTTTCCTAACCTTGGTCTGCTCCAGAATGTCTTCGGGGATTTTGTCAACTAGTGACCGCACGACATCTTTGCTGTCAGTGACGCTTCCTCTTGATGAGTCAGTATCGTTCACTGTCTCTTTTCTCCGAAGTATAGTGAATTCCGGTTTCTCTTTACCCTTCTCCTGGATCACTGGCTTATCATCTGATAGTTTCTCGAGCAACCTCATTAAGTCATCATCTATCTGTGCAGTTCCTGCTTCCACCTGGCTAAGATCATAGCCTTTTGCCTTGAGCGTCTCCTTCACGATCTTCGACTTGAGTATAATCTCAATCGGAATCCTCTTGCTCTTCCTCCAGATGGTCTTCTCTGGAGGCTCTTTAGGCAATTCAGGATGATCTTTTATCGGTTTGCCTGACTTGTCCAGCCATCTCGTGAGTGGAAGACTGTCGTACGTTTCCTTGTTCATGAATGAGAAGCCATCTTTGATTTCAGGTCTGTCTGCTTCTCTTTGCTCTTGTCTCTCATAGAACTCCGTCTTCTTACTCAAGTTGTCGGCATTCTGATGTTTATCTCGCGTTCTATGCTCAATTATCATGTTGTATCCGTCCAGGCGAACTATCCACCTCCCAATGTAACTTTGGTCCATTGAGTACGTTTTCAGCCAGCTCAGTGCTCTGTTGTCGACTCGCAACTTGAATGGCTCACTGCCCAGGTACGCCCTGTATTTCTCGACAAAGGTAACCACCGCGAACATCTCAGCTTTCGGTGCTCCGTACTTCATTTCCGTGTCACTCAGGACTTTGCTCCCGTAGGCTATCGGACGAAGAACCGTTCTCCCGTTCCACTCCTGCTCCTGGTGAAGTACGCTATTGGTCTCAAGACTGTCTTCCCATTCCATTCTTGTTCTTGGTGGAGAATCCCAGAAATCGCGACTACCGACGCATCCGTGTCTAGCACGTACATCCCTTTCTCAGTCGGCATACCCAGTACTGGTGCCTCACATAGCTCTTTCTTTATCCTCTGGAATGACTCTTCTGCTGCGTTGTTCCACGTGAACTTCTTGCCCTTGTGTCTCATTAATTGTTGCATCGGGTATACCTTGTCTGCATAGCCTTTGATGAACTCTCTATAATAGTTAGCGAAACCCAGGAAGCTCATCAACTGGTGCTCTGTCTTCGATGATTTCCAGGTCAGGACTGCTTCCACGGCGTCCGTATCAGGTCTGATGCCGTGCTTGTCTACCATCCTGCCCAAGTATTTTATTGAGTCCTTGAGTATCTCGCACTTTGATGGTTTACACTTTAGCCCCGACCTCTTCATGCATGCAAACACTTCGTCTAGTCTCTCAATGTGGTCTTCCAGTGTTGGCGTCGCTATTACCACGTCATCCACGTAGCACATTACCAGATTGCCATACTTCTTCGTTACGCCTATCAGCGCGTGTGCCATCAACCGCTGAAACGTGGCTGTGGCATTGCAAAGTCCAAACGGCATCCGTTTCCATTGAAACAGACCCAACTCGCAGGCAAACCCTGTCTTGTCCCTCTCCTGCTTCCTTAGTGGTACTTGCCAAAAGGCCGAGCCTAAATCAAGAGTCGTAAAAAATTTTGCATCACCTAACTTCGAGAGGCTCTCATCAATCCTAGGTATGGGATAGGCATCCTTCACCGTGACGGAGTTCAGGTATCGAAAGTCACAACAAAACCTCAACTGGTCGCCTTTCTTTTTGGCCATCACTACTCCACACGCCCACGGTGACTTGGATGGTTCTATCATGTCATACTCTAGTAACGTCTCGATCTCTTTTCTACACGCGTCCGATTTGTGTGGGGTCATGCGCCTCGCCCCCTCCCTGTGTGGTACCGCGTTTTGCTCAAGTTCTATTTCATGCTCAATGAAATTACAACACCCGATATCCGCCTTATGCCTCGAAAAAACTTCCTCGTTCCGCTCTAGTACGTCCTTGATGGCTTCGAGCTGTTCATCTTTCAGTTTGCCCCTCAAATGTTCAATCTCCGGCAGGACCGGTTTTTCATTTTGCATTTCATCTAGTGTGGGTCGCTCTGGAAAGTTCGAACAGCTCGAAAGACCATCATCCGTTTCTGTCTTAAGTGATTTAATAAGACCTGAAGAATCTTTTATTTTCTGCAATCGTCTCAAGATACAAATTTTGTCCCTGTGATTGGGGCAATCAACAACTTCATTTTGTTTTGAATTCTCAATTGTTTCATATCGAGTTTTAACCGGTAAAGCATATCCCAGTTTCCTCCCTCTTTGTATCGTGATCGGTATATCAAGGGTATTCAACAAGACACTGACGCAGAGGCCGCTCTTCGTTATCGAAAATGATCTTCCTAAAACAGCAGCACTTTGACTATTAGGATTCGGAACTATGCACACTTGCTTGTTGTCACTTAGTTCATTGTAATTTTTCATCCTCAAACTTACGATTGCCGCTTCATTAGCTTTTAGCCTCACCCTCCTACTCAAGAATACCGGTGCTTTGTTTTCATTTGCCATTATTAAATTTACCGGTTTGATTGCGTACCTCCTATCCGGGTTCCGTATCCTGAACATTGCGTTATTTAAATCAATCGTTACGTCGAAATTCCTGATGAAGTCTCTGCCCAAAATGAATTGGTCAGATTCATCTAGGTTTTCTACCACGATAAAGCTCATCCACAGGTTACGTTCCCCCAAATTGAGGGCTATTATCGGCGTCCTGCCCAGCACCCGTAGGGCCCCTTTGTTTGCAGCTGACAGCCGTATTCTCGAGTCTATCAAGTCACCTTTGTCAAAGCCCATCTTCTCCCAAGTTTCGATTGGTATAACGCTCAAGACTGCTCCCGTGTCAAGCAACCCACGCAACTGAGTCTTTTTGCCACTTATATCCAGCACGTGCCCTGTCACATCTGCCTCCGTCCCGATGTGCATTGCATCTTCCTCAAGCATGGCGCAGTGTCCAATCGATCTCACTTTCAATTCTTCTTTCCCTACGTAGATTTGTCCAATCAGGTCTTCGTCACATGTTATCATCGTCTTGGTATAGATGTTAATCCCATCTATATTTAGCATCACCTCGTGTGGACCCTAAGCTTCAGTATATCTGCTATCAACACGTACCGACTTGCTGCCCCCTCTCATGAGTAGTGCTCTCAGTGCTCTAGAAGTCTTTTGTGGGCTTATACCACTCAAATAGTCTGCATACACGTCAATGTGCATTATTGTCTGGTCGCTCGGCTCGCTCAAGTTTCTGGTTACCTCGTGGCCGCCCACTGTGATTATCGACATTATCCTTGCCCCGATTTTCGATATGCCAAAAGGCTTACCTGTCACCATTTTCACAGTATTGCAATTCCCGGTCTTTGTTGAGCCCGGTACAGCCTCTGGTATTTGTTTCGATCCGGTTAATGCTTCGTTAAAATTCTGTCTTTCTATCTCCAGCTTTAGTCGTTGCTCTATTTCTTTCGCAGCCAGATCCTGTTTCACTTTGGCAATTGCTTCCGTGGCCGCTTTCTCATAGTTTATCTCTAGAGAGTTCCCTGCCGCGGATTCTATGGCATCATTAACATGTGATACAGCTTTCACTGTCTTCGTCGGCAATTCCGTGCTTGGTGCTCCTAAGTTCCTCGATTCAAATTCGTTTTGCCTGTTCCGCTGATTCTGCACCGCCGCTAATGCCAACTTATGTTTAGGGTGACTCTGGTCCTTGACCGCTTCCCAGAACAAGGGACAATCCATTCGGAAGTGCCCCTCCTGGTTACAGAAGAAGCATCTTGCGCCTATCTTGATGATTAAGCCACTATAGTACTCGTGTTCCTCCATCTGGCTCATGTCCTCCTCATCTGGTGCATATCCTAGACTCTTCATGCCTTGTTTGTATGTTGTGCAGTCAGCCACGTGGTGATCCGCCGACCCGCAGTTCGCGCATGATCTGCGCTTGTCCATGTCATCTCTAGGTTTGTACCATGACGACCTCTGCGGTTGACTTCCCCCTTGCGTGTTCCTGTTTTCTGAATCCGAGTATTTCTTGGGTTTCATCAGCATGTATTCCCTTGATTTCTGTCTCATTTCTTCTGGGGTTGGTGCGCTGTCTTTCGACAATGTGTAGTATGTTGCTAACATTGTCCTTAATTCGTCACTTTTTACCCCATCAATGAACTTCGAGGCAATGCTAAAGTTTCTTCTGTTTGTTGACTCCTCTGGGTCACTCCTTCTTCTCAAGCTCTCGAGATCATCTAGGAACCGATCTATTGGCTCGTCGTCCCTCTGCCTTCTCTTTTCAAATCGCATCATCGCTTGGTGACCCTTCATGCCTGACCCGAATCGATTCAGCAATATCTCGAAGATCTTGTCCGCGGTATCGCGTTCTTCTTATTTCTTCGCAACCACGCATTTTAATGCTGTGCCTTCTAAATTGCTGAGTATGGCTGTGCATGCTTGTCTTTCATCGTTCAAGTTGTCTTGCTCTAGATGTAATCTCATCACTTCCACCCACGTGTCAATGCATCCATCTGAGTCGTCTTTGAATTCTTTTGGCTTCTTGAATGTTTTCTTGATTTCCCATCTCTCCTATCGCTCGAGTTAGTGTTCCTCGTGGCGAAGGCCTCTAGAGTCCTGTTCATCATCTCCCAAGTGTTTGCCCATGTCATAGCATCCGGACCTGCGTTGCTGTTAGCTGTTGAGTCCCCCGGACCAGTCGTTGTACTTGACATTCCATTCTTCATGATTGTTTTAGCAGCTGTTGGTGCTATGCTCACCGTATCCCGGGTTAAGGGCAACGGTGCCGATTGCCGTTTGTTCCTTTGTGGTTCCACAAAGTCAACTCTGGTGCCTTGCGTGCGATCCGCTGCCGGTCTTTCTTGTGAGGTAGAATTACTCAAGATTGCATCCAATTTCGCCTGTATTGCACACGAACTCTCGGCCTGATTTTTGCTCATTGTGTCCATTCTCTTTTCCAGGCTACCTAATTGGCTGTTGACATCATCATATCGGTTTTTTAACTGTTGCAAATCTTTTTTGATGTTCTTATCTCGTTCTTCATTGGTGGTTTCTACATTATCTGACATCTCCTTGAGTCTCTCTTCTGTTGCCTTGGCCAGGTTAAAATAACTATCCAGATACTCGTTTTTGTTGTATCTTAATTCTTTTCTTATCACTTCTCTGTCCTCTTCGCTGTGCTTCAGCTTTTTGTCGATCTGATTCAGTTTCGCCATCAAGTCACCTAGCTCAAGAGTAGCCTCTTCATGGTCAGCCGTCGGTCTTTCTTCGGCCGTCGCTTCTGCTCTAGTTTGTTCCTCTCTCGGATTGGCTTCTGTCGTCTTCGTGCTCACTGTTCCAAATGTTCGTGCTCTTTCAGCTTTTGGTTCTTCAGTCACGTTCTCTTTCGTTTTTATTCCGACCATCATCGCCAACCTTTCTGTAAAAGATGTCTTTTTTACTTGAGAGTCTTCTTTCACCGTTTCTTCGGTGTTGCCTATTGCATCTTCCACGTTGTCTATTGGTGAGAATTCTATGGGTTTCGAGTTTGGTTCTTCTGCATTGGGCATTGGAGTTGACTCCGTCGCTATTTTCCTTGTTTCATCAACACTTTGATCAGGTGTCTCTAGATCAATCTCGATGGTGGGTTCTACTCGTTCCCCTTCCATGCCCTCTCTTGCTCTCTCCGTTGTACTCCTTGTGCTGACCATGTTAACTGAAAAGTTCTTCTTTGTTATCTTTGGGCCCATTGATGTTGTTTTGCGTAGCGACGAATTATACTTTGCTTCGGTAGGTCTTTTTTCAGCTACCGGTACCCTGCTCCGCCTCATTATTTCTATTTATAATTGCTCTTATTTACAATTTTACTATATACACAATCCTATTCTAAGAATAAAATCATTCGAGAGAAAAAAAAAAATTTCTTAAAAAAAATATACAACGTGGTGAAAACCTTGTTTCAGTTCTCTTTATTAACTTTTCGAGAAACTTTCCTTATTTGTGGTCCCAACCGTACCTGGTTCCAATTAGTCTTGTTCTATCTTAATTCTGTCTTAAAACACTTCTTGTAATTTTACTTCAATTTTTATACTGTCCCAAGACTTCCAATTGCCGTCCCTACTCTTCTTTGTACCGTCCCAGGCTTCTTTCTCCTGTCCCAAGACTGTTCGGTACCGTCCCAGTACTTTCCGGCAGTGTCCCAAGACTCTTGTCCAAGACTACTGTCCCAAGGCTAGTGTCCCAAGACTAGTGTCCCAAGACTAGTGTCCCAAGACTAGTGTCCCAAGACTACTGTCCCAAGACCCTTGTCCCAAGACTCTTGTCCCAAGACCCTGTCCCAAGACCCTGTCCCAAGACCCTGTCCCAAGACCCTTGTCCCAAGACCTTGTCCCAAGACTTTGTCCCAAGACCCTGTCCCAAGACCTTGTCCCAAGACCCTGTCCCAAGACCTTGCCCCAAGACCCTGTCCCAAGACCCTTGTCCCAAGACCTTGCCCAAGACCCCGTCCCAATACCTTGTCCCAAGACCCCGTCCCAAGACCTTGTCCCAAGACCCTGTCCCAAGACCCTGTGCAAGACCCTTGTCCCAAGACCTTGTCCCAAGCGCTGTCCCAAGACCCTGTCCCAAGACCCTTGTCCCAAGACCCTGTCCCAAGACCCTGTCCCAAGACCACTGTCCCAAGACTGTACTGTCCCAAGACTGTCCCCAGACTGCTCTGTCCTAAGACTTCTTCGGCACTGTCCCAAGACTGTTGACAAGTGTCTGGGTGGTGGGACTTCTTTCCTCTTCGTTATGGGGACTTCTTGATTCGCCGTACCTTGTACCACCACTCAAGCTCTAGTAAAATTTTCCCAAAATCCTCTCTTAAAAGCCAAATGCTGACCCCCCTTTTTCTTATTTCTCTTTTTGGCTACCTCTATTCCAATGTTCCAAGTAACTTGAGACCAAAACCTGTGCGCAGGTATCTTGTGATCACCTGTTCGTACAAAATTTTAACACAAATCCTCACCAAAATGCAACAAAAATCTAAGCAAGAAAAAGTAATAAAAACAGAAAGATGAGCCCACCTAAAATTTAAAGGTGACAAATGTCTACCTTCTATCGAAAAAAAATGTCTGGTACCTAATTGCCACGCGTTTCCTTCCCCCCTGCTAGCGATCTTATGGGGTATTACAAAAACTGTCTATGTCACTTCCCCCCTACCAATCCGACCAGGGTACCTTCCTTAACTCGAGTTCAAATTTCGATATCCACCTAATATTACCAACGCGTGTTAATGTCTGATGTAACTAAGTCAACGATGTCGACTAATTAGTTACTCTAATTTCCCTCCTTTTTACAATTTACAACCGCCAACCTCTAACTTAACCAGCCCCCCTTCTAACCTCCCCCCTTTTTAGCCCCCCTTCTTAAGCCTAAAATTACCTTAAGCGCCGGGTGCTAAACCTCTCAAGAGAAAACCGTAGACCTTTCTCCAGGCCTGCTCAAGTAAAAACGTTCCTCAAAACCGGGGGATGTCGCTTATCCTATTTTACACTTATCTCCTATAATGTAATGTGGATTTTAACGATACCCGTTCTGCCCAACTTGAGAACTCGAGAATTGCCAAATCCTTCTTGGCTGCTTTCCCACTCGACTGGTCATCTGTTCCAGTCCAGTCTCCTATTGGTTCAGCTCAAGTGTCCCTGAACCACCTTCCCACTCGGCTGGTCACCTCTTCCAGTCAAGTCTCCTATTGGTTCAGCTCAAGTGTCCCTGAACCACTTTCCCACTCGGCTAGTCACCTCTTCCAGTGAAGTCTCCTATTGGTCCAGCTAAGTTCCAAGCTATCTGAAAACCCTTGACAACGCCCCACGCTCGGGCACTTTATTCAGTTTACTGGTTTAAATTGCTAGGTTGATCGAAACGATCGAACTTATAAAACAGTATGGGTATACTATTTAATTAATATAAAGGTTTGATCCAACTAATCTGGTGTCAAAGTCACTGTCTTTTTTCGTTTTATGGTTTTTGTTCCTTTTTCTATTCTTTTTTGGTTTTTGTTTTGCTTTTTATCTTTTTGCTCGTGTTTTTGTCCCCCTAGTTGCCCCCCTTTACTCGGTTAGCTAAGCCTCGTTCGGAAAGCGTACCAGGAAGTTTTTTCGAGTTTTCTTAAAAAGCTATCACGGTACAACCGGAAGGTTTGCACGTTCCCGTCGAACCGTACCGCCGGTACTCTAGAATGGGCATTCAGCCCGAAGCTGTCTCAAGTGGAATCGACTCCGTAGTCTTGATGTCGTAAACACCCAGGAGCGCCATAAAAACACTATGTAACATTCGTCTACTGCAGTCACACATGAGGCTTAAGAAAAATAGGCCCTATAACCACTGGCTCAAGGGTCAGGGACACCATCTCTTGTGTTTTTCTACCTCAAGAACGGTCGGAGCCAGTTCGGTTCGTTTGTGACATACTAAAATATCCCCCCACTCTAGAATTAGAAACGTCCCCATACTTAGGTCTCTAGATACCCAAAATACATGAACGCCGTTAAAAACCGGGTTGGAACAATCCATTAAGTTACTTTTTATTAGACAGTGTAACTTTGATCCATTTCAGATGGATCAACCTAAAACTCGCCTTACCTCAACATAACAATTATAAAACACACTCTAGAAATTTAAATTAGTACTCACATTGTAGCACTCTCAAGAACCAGGAAGTTAATAAGTCGGTAAGCAACTCAAGAATCAATAAAGTAACTAAGATGAGTTTAATGTTAGTCAGTTTCAATAACAAAACAAGTTTTTTACTCTAGACTGTGAGTTCTCGTGAACCATTGGGACACTCTAGCTGTCCACCTTTCCACCTAAGGTTCACTCTGGTCCAGTTAATAATAGTACTCCAGTCACAACAATCCAGTTCGTGGGAATGCGCTCGTCTCTGTTTCAGATGGGACAGCTCTACTCTCGATTATTATTGCTACTGAAATTGCGAATAGCAATTTCCCACTGATTTTTCTAGCAACTTTCCCGCGATTGTCACTCGATCGTTCTGACTTCTCTTTTCTGATTTTCAGTTATCGCGAGAAAATCGTGCATGACAGGTTCCATTCGAAATTTTGAAAAATTAAATTTCACTCCAAAATTAAGTGCTTTTTGCTTCTCTCAAGGTCAAACTTCCAAATATGACCGACTGGCACAGGTACAATCGTAGTGCGGAATGAAACAAGCTGATCACGAATTCGTCGACGAATTCAAGTGGAAACTGAACAAACATTGGAAATTGTTGTTGTTGTTGTGAATTTTCAGTAGGACACTGATGGGATGATATCCCCAAAGTTCTCAAAATTTTATCCAGTTATTTCGGCACATGTTGCAGTCACAGAAGAGGACCCATGAGCACTTGTTTTGTTCAGAGAATTGATCGTCGAAAAACTTCCACATCATCTGTATCAATCTTCGCTTTAAGCCTCGCATTTCTCCAAATTCAATTTTCTGATTGAGTCGGTTTATTAGACGGCACGTCCTGAATGTATACTCTCCTCTAGCTTTTTCAGTTCTGATCTTAATTAGGTTGAAAATTTCTTTCGTTCTTCCTGGATTTTCAATTTTTGCCGGGAGCTTAATGTGATCGTTTTCTTCATACATGAATTTTGCCATCATCAGTAAATCGTTCAGCTGGAGAAACAACGCCAGAAAAAGGATGTTTAACAATCTCAGCTGCTCTGTATAGTCAGATCGTTTCCTGTGATCCATTTTAAGGCTTTCTTTTGGAACCTTTCTAAGTCGTTTCTTGAGACATTGCAAATAATTAGACCATACGTTAGAACAGAAGTATTAAGGATTTGTACAGATCAAGTTTTATGCGCATTTTGACTTTGAATTCTAAGTTTCTGCGGATGCAATAGAACGTTTTATTCGCTTTCGACATTCTTGAGTCAATATCGTTTGTCCATGTTAAATGTTTGGACACATGAAATGCAAAATCCCTTATCACATTCGGGCTTTCCACTGCTGTTTCACAAAGAAGGAATTCGTGTTGATTTCCTCTAAATTCGACTTTAAAACATTTGTCCAGTGCCAGACTCATTTTGGTTTTAGTCTACCCACTTTTCAACACTTCTTAGGTCCTGCTGGATGTCCTTGGTGTCTACGTTCACTGCTAGTAATTTTAGGTCATCTGCAAAGATATATGGGTCACTAATTTTAAATACTTCAGGAAGATCATTTATGAAGATGCAGAAGAATAATGGACCAATCAACGATCCTTGTGGTACCCCACTTGTAATTTCTAAAGTTTCTGATGAAAATTGTCAGCATGAAAAAATTGTTTCCTGTTGCTGAGATAGTCTGAGATTATTTCTAGGAAACAGCCTCCAACTCCAATGTTGCACATTTTCCGTAGTGCGGGACTTTGTCAACTGCCTTTGAGAAGTCAGTATAGAATGCGATCACACGGTTTTCAGCGTGCTTGACAATTTTGACGTAGATTTCTTTCAAGAGAGATAACATGTTTGTAACAACTGAACAGTTTTTAACAAAATTGTGAGAAATTTGATGTAATGGTCGTACAGCCCTGGATACAGAGCATTTTTCCTGGAGTTTACTCATGATAGTTAGGAGTGACACTGGCCGGTAGTTTTCATTAGTCGTTTGTCACCTTTCTGTAAATAGGCGACACAGCCGCAACTTTCCATTTATCTGGAATTTTCTTTACCCTCTTGATGTTTTTAAAAACGCAATGCAAAAATGTGGTCATTTCTGAGACCGTTCGCTGGAAGAAAATCGGTTGGAGTCCACCTGGGCCCCGCAATTTTGTTATGTCAAGCTCATTTATAATTTGGTTTAAATATGTTTTTGAGATACTGAAGGTACTCAATATCGTGTTTTCGCACTTCATGTCACTGAGGTTGAAGCTTGATCTGGGCAAAAAGACAGAGTGAAAATATTCATTCAAAAAATTCACTTTTTCTTTGGCTTTGGAAACAGTTATGTTGTCCTTGATCATAGTTTTTGGAGAGCTTCTGATTTTTTCAGACTCTTAAAATGTTTGAAAATTAAATGTGTGTTACACGTGGAGATCCCATTTTCCTGATAATTCAATCTATCTTCCTCCACTGCTTCTTTCACCATTTTATCTAGATATAGAATGAGATGAGATTTCTGCGGTAGCATGTAGGTTTCAAGTTGTATATTCTAGTTTGTGTTCGCAGTTTGTTCATGATGCTTAAGGTACTTGACATAATCCATGGCGGAAGTGATTGGCGACGTCTCGTTCTTCTGGGCACATGTTGGTTCTCCAAATTTTCCAAATAGTCGTAAGGTTCCTCGCACATTCTATTGATGTTTGTGTGAGATACTGGTGAGAAAGTCTCACTTAGTATTGATTTCTTGATTTCGTTATCGTCCACGCTACCGAAGCTTCGAAAGTTTTCAATAGCGACTTTTACCACATGGTGAGGACATTCAAGTAGAATGCTGATTGCTTTGTGATCGGAGCAATTGTAAATTTTTGAGAAATTTTCGTCAGGAGTTGCATGAATGTGACAATTTTTGAATAATGTAATGTCTAGGGTGTTTTTGCCACAAGTTGGAAAATCTATTGCCCGCTCGAACTGATGTTGCTCGATTAGTTCATTTATTGAGTTTTCTTCATTTTTGGTGCTACTATAGTCAATCCAGTTTGCATTTGGAAAATTTACATCCCCGCAAATAAGTGTTGCAGTTGATTGATTTGATTTCTCGATTTCATTTAAAATTTGTGCGAAATTGCCTAGACAATAGCGATTTTTGCTGCACGAAGGTGGATTGTAAAAAACAGCAGACAAAAAATCGCTTGTCGTTTATTTGGATGCTGCAAGTTAAACAACATTCAGGTTGCTTATTTGGGAATAATTTAGATGAAAATGTTTGTTTCATTGCCATTAGTACTCCACCGTGCAAACTTTGATCTTTGGCTGTTTGTAGTCAGGCATCATCTGCTTGTTCGACTTCTATCATCTCTTTTTTCCTATCATTGAACAGCTCGAAACTCCTGATTTTGGTTTTCTCCTTTCGTCTAGAAGTTCTCTTCGTCTTTTTAGGCATAGGTTTTCCTTCCTCGCATCTTCTTTCGATAATGCTGGCAGAAGGTAAATTTCCTCATCTCGCAGTTCAACTCTTTTTTCGACGCTCTTTGCCAACACCAATCGTGCTTCATGTTCCGTCGACAGAGTTATTAATAAAGTTCTTGACTTGATGCGCTCTTTGCTGAATTCCCTAGCCTTTTTTTTCCTTCAATTTGTGGTTTAACTCCTAACTTGTTTAGTACCTCATGTACTTTTCGGTTGTGATGACACATTTTTCGCCTTTTGATTTCTCGGAATCGTCTCTGATCGCTTGTATACGGAAGCTTTTTTTGATATTATAATGTTTTTCATGTTTTACTTCTTTTCCAGCTCCTGGTTGAGCTTTCATATCTTTATCATGTTTCACACTGAGTACATATGCATAGCTTTTTTCCACTTTTTCGCATAAGTTTTTGTACAGCTTTCGACTTTTTCATCAACCAAGGCCGTCACCCTTTTTTCCATATTTTCTAGACGTGCTTGTATTCCCTCACTCTCTTTTTCAATTTTCTCATTTATTTGAATCATGGACCTACACTTTATGAAGTTATCTCTTTCGTTATTGGTGACACATGTCTCGCATAGAAGTATTGAGTTTAAACCCAATTCTTTTATGCCATTGATGGCCATTAGAAATGACATATACGAATTCGAACGGAGAGAGGAAAAAACACTTGAAATGACCACAAGAGGCACTGCCTAATGGTCATAAAAAACTTGACTTGACTTGATCACGACGCTACTAAACTGCAGAAAAAACTTACACAACATACCTCACAACCAGATTGAAAAAGAAACGAAACAAATTCAAGTCCTTGGGGACATTGATAGTTCTTAACCTGAGCTGAAATTAAAAAGAATACCTGGAAAAACTATGCGAGATTGAAGCAGCTGAAAAAAGAAAATTTAGGAACATGAAACAGGTGCTCTTTGACAACGGAGTTGCAAAGCCAGAAAGTATTTGAAGGAAAAGGCTTCTGACAGTGCCCTTCAGTAAGACGGTAGGTTTTTTAGCTAGCAAAAAAGACACATGTGAGAAGAAACTAAATGGTTTAAATCAGAAATTGCTGTCACAAAGGCCTGAAAAAGCAAGGCGATCAGCGAGGCGGAATATAAAAGGTTAAGATCAACGAAGGCGCAGCCGTCTAGGCTGTATGGAGTAGCAAAAGTGCAAACAAGGCAACTTTTCTTTCATTACCTGGTAGCTCCTATGAACACCTGAATAAAACATTGGCACAATAATTTGTTAAAATTGAGCGGCCTAACATTGAAACGAACACTTAAATGGCCAATGAGATATTGTGAAACGGCCAAATGAGACACAATTGGACTCTAGTGAAATATACGTTCCCTTGATGAAAGGATTTTTTTTATACAAAGATAATCAGAAGGTCAGAAGTATCATAGTAACCGAGGTTACAGTCATGAGTCCCTTCATCACGTATTCCAGTCGAAATCTTTAAGATATGGAAGTGATAATGATAAAAGAAGATGACAAGTGCTTAAGCGATACGGGTTACGTTTAAGCGATACTCAATTAAAAGCGATACGGGTTACGTTTCTTCAATAAGAACACAAAACTCGACACGAGAAAATATAATATACAAGTGTTACAAAATTAAAAATTTTGTCGAAAGTTATTTTGTTATTCATTGTTCCGAGTATGCAAGCGGCGTTCGCAACTGTTTTGCCAGTGAGATTCATTGTTTGAAAAAACTGCCTGCTCTGGGTTTCTCAGTGCGTATGCTTAGGTTCTTTCAAAGCTTGTTCAAAAAAATTTCTATGCTGGGACCGGCCGGGCCCTGAATTTCAAAAGCTAGCGGTTGAAAAAGATATCCCTCATCTACATGATCTTTATACTTGTCATTTTTTCGCTCCTCCGCTTGAGCGGCAGCCGTACCAGGGTTACAAACAGAGCCGGCATTAATCCTACAAGGAGCTAAGGAGTCTACTACCGTTACATTCCACAAGAGCTGCTTACCAACAGCCCATGGAACGAGCGTCAACCCGTGCTTCTGGTCGGTCCTGTAGAGGTGTCGTGGCTCTAAAACAGACGGAACGTGAGCAGAAGATAAGCTCTGCTTCTTAAGGGCAATCAGGCTTGAATGCCTAGAGAATCTCTCTGCTTTTTTGAGGCAAGAAAAACCATGCCAACCATCCTCGGTAACGTCTTTTCCGCATAAGCATTGATGCCGTTTGCATATTTTTGAGTCTAATCGAAGTCCTATGGCAATTCTGAGATGTTCTTTTGGCAGTTTTAACCTTAAATTTTTGCACGGGATGACGTTCAACCATTGGGAGCCAAACCTAGCTTGGAACGTGTTGAATCTTTTTAGGCCCGTTGGTTCGAGTCGTAAAATCAAGTCGGCAATTTTGCTGTCAAAACTTGGCTCCGCACCGTCCAATTTTTTTGGATTTTTTTCCGGAGCCATTTCAATTTTTTTTAAGTTCAAACTAACGTTTAAGCGCATCATCATAGGTTCCATCCACAGGCTCCAAAACAAAGATTTCGCTCAAAGCATCTTTTGCTCCTACTGCTGAGGCTAAGAAAGCGGGTAAAGCGAGTAGACGAGCGGAAGAAACGCCCAAGCCACCTTTGGCTGCCGGGAGAACTGCTTGTAAAAACTGGTTATCATCCATTTTCACGTTAGTGACCTTGCATAACGAATTTCTTAGTAATTTTTCGTAGCGTTCCAAAAAGCCATTTTGCAAGAAACAAGAGCTCGTACACAAAAAACATAGGAGGTTTGGCATGCTAAAGCTTTTTTTAGGAGATAAAAACCATAATGGGCGTCTAGTTTGTCAATGACATCCGAGATTTTTTCAAGCTCCTTACTTTTTTCGTCGAGCAATTCTTTTCGGCAAAGTTCGCCGATTGGAGATCCTAAAATGAGGAGTTCTTCTTTTGTTTTTTTGGGACGTATTTTTGAAATTGTGTTAAAATTGAATTATACTGTGTACTCTTAGTCGGTCCCAAAAAACAAAGTTCGTACTTCTCAGTGTTCAAGCTCTGGCCGTAAATTTGTTCCGATTTCAGAAAGTTTTTAGGGTTCCGGAGTACTACCTTATAGTATTCAGCCAAGTTTCCCTCATCTAAATACCAGATGTTAATTTTCGACTCCAGCTGTTTGACTAGTGTCTGAATTGTTTGCGAAAAAAGGGGTGGGGCTTCAGGATCACCTTGCTGAGTTCCGTCTTCTGACTTTATGACACAGCTTCCGTAAAAAAGGTAATTAGGTTTACTATACGGTGTGTAGTTATACAATTCGGAGCGATTTGAATTAACTTGATTCAGCATTGTTTCTCTATTTAGAAGGCTAAAGACATTCTTAAAATTTAATTTTAAGAGAACAGTGCATTTTGGACTGTCGTCGCGTCCAATTAAGTTTCGAAACGAGTGTGCAGCTATTTCTGCTCCTCGTTTGGTATCGCATCCTACCTGTACGTTTCCGAAAAAATTTTGTCGCTCGAAGAGGGCCTTGCTTCCAGCGCATTTACACGCAATATGTCTCAGCGTGTTACCTATGGCAATCGGTCTCAACCCTCCATCTATCTTTGTGAGGGCGTTAAGCTTTGCGCCAAAAAATAAAGGTCTTAGAGGTTCGGCTTTTTTTCCATCTTCACTGAGGTTTATCAGCTTAACAAGCGATTTCAGAAAATTAATTCCTGCACTGCCATTCGACTTACTAACAATTTGAGGAATTTTTTTATCAGGACCTGCTGCTGATCCGTTCGGAAAGGACATTATCGCTTTGTATAGGTCGAAATCTGTTACGAAAAAACTATCGAAGTTTTCTGATTTTGGAGCTGCAAATTTGGCTCGCTGAGGATGCTTAGACAACAATTTTTGATAGCTATCAGTTGAAAAAGGAGCAATTTTGTCGTCCGAAGCAGCAAGCCTTATTTCTCCCTTTTCATTTTCTTCATCGAGCTTACTACTTATTAGCTTTATTCTATGCTCGAGGTCATTCAGAGACGAGCTTGAAACTTAGGGATGGGGTTTTGGAAGTGACACGTCCTTTACTCGAATTTCTTTTTTATCAAAGAGCTCATGCTTGTGGTCTGTTTGCGTCCACTTCTTTTCGGTTGCTGCAAAAAAAAACAAGAACGACGTTAAAAAAATTAGCCATTTTGTAAAATCTTCTACATTGTAAGGGATGTCATCTATTTTGTCCAATATACTTTCCGCCAAGGGAATACGCGAGTATTTTAATACTCTCCTGAGTACTCGGACATTTGAGATGGCTGTATTAACAAAATTGTCTAGCACTAAATCATTACCTTTTGTTGCTTTATTAACAGATTTTATATCAACGCACAAAGGAAACTGAAACCATTGGGTTTTCATAGAGTCGCTAAGAGAAATATTTACACAACTGATATAATACGAACTACAATAACAATCACATCTAATACAATTTATCAGTCCTCAAGGTTTTAAGCAATCTTTGCTTGTACACTCTTTGTTGTTTTTTCTCATCTTGACGCAGTATAAAGGTTAAAAAAAAAAGGATTTTTACTAGACTTTTTACGGGACTGAACTAACCCATAACAAGCGGTTAGTGGGAAATTGTTAGCTCAGTAGGTCCAGTGGTGCACCACCAGATTCTTCAAGCCAGTTCCAGTTTGCAACCTCCCCACCAAATTTTTCAAGCCAGTTCCAGTTTCCCAAACTCTCTGAAACAATTTTGTATACTGATTTCCTGCTATACGAAGCTGTTGAATTAGCCACGAGGAGATTGTATGAGCAAATCTATCTCACGTACTTATCTCTCAAACTTATGAATACCCTCCTAAATTTGGCTGTAAGGTTCTTTTCGAAAGAAGCCATGTGTGATTTTTTCAAAAAGACCATGATCCGTGCTCGTTGCTTGAGGGGAAGCAACATTACCAAGCCCGAAAAAATAACCAATAAATTGCATGTAGTTCTTAAACAGGAAAAACATCGGTTCGCCTTCACCGTGATGAGCTGTACAGCTCATGTGTTGGTGCATTCCTCCGTGGATGAGTGGTCTTAAACTTTATCTTAAAAAGACGCTATTTTGGCTTTTTCGATGTAAAAGTAAACTTGGTTTACAAAAACGGGTCACATGTTTGGTGGCACCAAAAATCTACTCATACTTGAACTATTCTAAGTGGTTCCGCACCTATAATGTACAAAAGAACCTTCTCAACGGGTTTTCAGAAGTAGCTCAACTTCGGCCAATCTCTGGTGAAAAATCGGAAACAATGGATTGAAAATCAATATCCGGAAAAATGGCCGCACAGAGTAGTGTCTGAGTTGGAAAATTTTAACTAGATCATTGAGGGAAAGGAAAAATTACCAATTTCGGCGACAAAACAGAGAGATGATAAATGGTTGAAAAAATGATACCCCTCCTTTTTGACAAAGCAAAATCGAGGCAATCCATTGCAACTACTGGCAGCAAAGTTTCGGCAAATAAGGAGGGCTCAAATAGTTCTTACAAAAAGAAAAAGAAAAACATGGTTGTCATCCTTTGCACATGAACTGAGATTCAGAATGTTGTATTAGCTTACATGTAGTGGATGATACTCCAATTATATCGGCCAGACAATGCGATCTTTAGACACGCGTATTGATGAACATCGCAAAGAGAACTCCCATGTAGAACAACATTTGCTAGAAAGTAGTGAGAAGGAAGATGGTGGTACTTTCCGTCGTCAGAGATTATTGAACAAACAGCAGAACTCATAGGCAATTGCCACTAGAAGCTTTGCATATTTGAAAGAAAACGCCGAAAATCAACAGGTGCGATGAATTTAGGAGCCGTGAAATGATACTAAAATTATAGTCCAGGTGAAATTGAACCATAAAAAACTGACATAACACAATCGAAAACACTACCAATTTAAATGTTATAACATTTTAAGATCGAGAGATAAAACATCTCAGAAGTATACCGGAAAATGTTACTAAAATTACGTAATTTATAATGTAAATACATTTGTATAACTTCGATTGTTGTAAGTTTGTTCGGAATGTAAAGTTAAATTCTACAACAAATGGCTAATGCCAAAACAAAGCTTTACGTGATTTTGACCTTTTCTAGCACAATCAATTCAACTTGACCCTAATAATACAGGGTCAGCAAAAGTGTAGTAAAGGAAATCACCCTATACATCGGAGATGGATCGACCCTATCCTTAAATCCTAGATTCTCATATCTTGAAACCGAAATTTTTTGTTTTCAACTTAAATTCAGGTCCTTGCTGGGATCTACAAAGCAATAAGGTCACAGCTCTGGAGCACAACTCCGGACCTTTCCGTTAATTTCAACGTCACTGATGAAGCGCCAACTTCACTACCAGGAAGGGTTGCAAATTTTGCTATCGAACCCACCGATCTATGAAACAGGTCTAGTAACAATTGTTGCTGATCAATCGTTACAATTTGGAAAATCTCTCTTCACTTTTTGGCTCTGGAAACATTTATGTTGTCCTTGATCATACTTTTTGGAGAGTTTCTGATTTTTTCAGACTCTTAAAATGTTTGAAAATTAAATTTATGTTACACGTGGGCATCACTTTTTCCTGATAATTCAATCTGTCTTCCTCTACTGCTTCTTTCACAATTTTATCAAGAAATAGAATGAGATTTCTGCGGTAGCTTGTAGGTTTCAATTTGTATATTCTAGTTTGTGTTCGCAGTTTGATCATGATGTTTAAGGTACTTGGCGTAATACATGGCGGAGTATATTCTAGTTTGTGTTCGCAGTTTGTTCATGATGTTTAAGGTACTTGGCGTAATACATGGCGGAAGTGATTGGCGACGTCTCGTTCTTCTGGGCACATGTTGGTTCACCAAATTTTCCAAATAGTCGTAAAGTTCCTCGCACATTCTATTGATGTTTGTGTGATATACTGGTGAGAAGGTCTCTCTTCTTGATTTCTTGATTTCTTGATTTCGTTATCGTCCACGCTACCGAAGTTTCGAACGTTTTCAATAGCGACTTTTACCACATGGTGAGGACATTCAAGTAGAATGCTGATTGCTTTGTGATCGGAGCAATTGTAAATTTTTGAGAAACTTTTGTCAGGAGTCGCATGATTGTGACAATTTTTAAATAATGTACAGTCTAGGGTGTTTTTGCCATAAGTTGGAAAATCTATTGCCTGCTCGAACTGATGTTGCTCGATTAGTTCAATTATTGAGTTTTCTTCATTTTCGGTGCTACTATAGTCAATCCAGTTTGCATTTGGAAAATTTACATCCCCGCAAATAAGTGTTGCAGTTGATTGATTTGATTTCTCGATTTCATTTAAAATTTGTGCGAAATCGCCTAGACAATAGCGATTTTTGCTGCACGAAGGTGGATTGTAAAAAACAGCAGACAAAAAATCGCTTGTCGTTTATTTGGATGCTGCAAGTTAAACAACATTCAGGTTGCTGATTTGGCAATAATTTAGATGAAAATGTTTGTTTCACTGCCATTAGTACTCCACCGTGCAAACTTTGATCTTTGGCTGTTTGTAGTTCCGATCTATAAACACTGTATTCATTTAGCATTAATTCAGATGATGCAATGTTTTCATTTAACCAAGTCTAGCAGATACATATTATGTCATAGTTTGATGTTGCTATAGCATTTGCAAACTTCATTCGTGTTGGAGATTTATGAGACTTCTTACCTTCATTTGCAGGATGTTGAGAAAGCCTAGTCAGGCATCATCTGCTTGTTCGGCTTCTATCATCTCTTTTTTTCCCATCATTGAACAGCTCAAAACTCCTGATTTTGATTTTCTCCTTTGAAACTCTTTCGTCTAGAAGTTCTCTTCGTCTTTTTAGGCATAGGTTTTCCTTCCTCGCATCTTCTTTCGATAATGCTGGCAGAAGGTAAATTTCCTCATCTCGCAGTTCAACTCTTTTTTCGACGCTCTTTGCCAACACCAATCGTGCTTCATGTTCCGTCGACAGAGTTATTAATAAAGTTCTTGACTTGATGCGCTCTTTGCTGAATTCCCTAGCCTTTTTTTTCCTTCAATTTGTGGTTTAACTCCTAACTTGTTTAGTACCTCATGTACTTTTCGGTTGTGATGACACATTTTTCGCCTTTTGATTTCTCGGAATCGTCTCTGATCGCTTGTATACGGAAGCTTTTTTGATATTATGATGTTTTCATGTTTTACTTCTTTTCCAGCTCCTGGTTGAGCTTTCATATCTTTAACAGGTTTCACACTGAGTACATCTGAATAGCTTTTTTCCATTTTTTCGCATAGGTTTTTGTACCTTTTTGACTTTTTCATCAATCAATGCCTTCAGCTTTTTTTCCAAATTTTCAAGACGTACTTGTATTCCCTCACTCTTTTTTTCAATTTTCTCGTTTATTTGCAGCATGGTCCTACACTTTATGAAGTTATCTCTTTCATTATTAGTGACACATGTCTCGCATAGAAGTATTGCGTTTAAACCCAAATCTTTTATGCCATTGATGGCCATTGGAATTGACATGTACGAATTCGAACGGAGAGAGGAAAAACATTTGAAATGACCACAAGAGGCACTGCCTAATGGTCATAAAAAACTTGACTTGACTTGATCACGACGCTACTAAACTGGAGAAAAAAGTTACAAAACATACCTCACAACCAGATTTAAAAAATAAGGAAACAAAATTCAAATCCTTGGGGACATTGATAGTTTTTAACCTGAGCTGAGATTAAAAAGAATACCTGGAAAAACTATGCGAGATTGAAGCAGCTGAAAAAAGAAAATTTAGGAACATGAAACAGGTGCTCTTTGACAACGGAGTTGCAAAGCCAGAAAGTATTTGAAGGAAAAGGCTTCTGACAGTGCCCTTCAGTAAGAGGGTAGGTTTTTTAGCTAGCAAAAAAGACACATGTGAGAAGAAACTAAATGGTTTAAATCAGAAATTGTTGTCACAAAGGCCTGAAAAAGCAAGGCGATCAGCGAGGCGGAATATAAAAGGTTAAGATCAACGAAGGCGCAGCCGTCTAGGCTGTATGGAGTAGCAAAAGTGCAAACAAGGCAACTTTCCTTTCATTACCTGGTAGCTCCTATGAACACCTGAATAAAACATTGGCACAATAATTTGTTAAAATTGAGCGGTCTAACATAGAAACGAACACTTAAATGGCCAATGAGATATTGTGAAACGGCCAAATGAGACACAATTGGACTCTAATGAAATATACGTTCCCTTGATGAAAGGATTTTTTTATATAAAGGTAATCAGAAGGTCAAAAGTATCATAGTAACCGAGATTACAGTCCGGAGTCCCTTCATCACGTATTCCAGTCAAATTTCTGAAGATATGGAAGTGATAATGATAAAAGAAGATGACAAGTGCTTAAGTCCCTTTCAATTAAAATCGATACAGGCTACATTTTTTCAATAAGAACACAAAACTCGACACGAGAAAACATAATATACAAGTGTTACATATAAAAAATTTCGACGAAAGTTATTTTGTTTTTTATTGTTCCGAGTACGCAAGCGGCGTTCGTAATCTTAATTGCCAGGGAGATTCATTGTTTTAAAAAACTGCCTGCTCTGGGTTCCTCAGTGCGTATGCTTGGGTTCTTTCAAAGTTTGTTCAAAAAAATTTCTGTGCTGGGGCCGGCCGCGCCCTGAATTTCAAAAGCTAGCGGTTGAAAAAGATATCCATCATCTACATGATCTTTATACTTGTCATTTTTTCGCTCTTCCGCTTCAGCGGCAGCCGTACCAGGGTTACAAACAGACCCGGCATTAATCCTACAAGGAGCTAAGGAGTCTACTACCGTTACATCCCACAAGAGCTGCTTACCAACAGCCCATGGAACGAGCGTCAACTCGTGTGGTCGCTTCTGGTCGGTCCTGTAGAGGGGTCGTGGCTCTAAAACAGACGGAATGTGAGCAGAAGATAAGCTCTGCTTCTTAAGGGCAATCAGGCTTGAATGCCTAGAGAATCTCTCTGCTTTTTTGAGGCAAGAAAAACCATGCCAACCATCCTCGGTAACGTCTTTTCCGCATAAGCATTGATGCCGTTTGCATATTTTTGAGTCTAATCGAAGTCCTATCGCAATTCTGAGATGTTGCTTTGTCAGTTTTAACCTTGAATTTTTGCACGGGATGACGTTCAACCATTGGGAGCCAAACCTATCTTGGAACGTGTTGAATATTTTTACGTCCGTTGGTTCGAGTCGTAAAATCAAGTCTACAGTTTTGCTGTCAAAAATTGGCTCCACTCCGTCCAAGTTTTTGGATTTCTTTTTCCGGATCCGTTTCAGTTTTTTTAAGTTCAAACCACCGTTTAAGCGCATCATCATAGGTTCCATCCACAGGCTCCAAACCAAAGATTTCGCTCAAGGTATCTTTTGCTCCTACTGCTGAGGCTAAGAAAGCGGATAAAGCGAGTAGACGAGCGGAAGAAACGCCCAAGCCATCTTTGGCTGCCGGGAGAACTGCTTGTAAAAACTGGTTATCATCCATTTTCACGTTAGTGACCTTGCATAACGAATTTCTTTGTAATTTGTCGTAGCGTTCCAAAAAGTCATTTTGCAAGAAACAAGGGCTCGTACGCAAAAAATATAGAAGTAGTTATACAATTCGGGATTTGAATTAACTTGATTCAGCATTGTTTAGAGAGTTAAAGGCATTCTTAAAATTTAATTTTAATAAAACAGTGCATTTTGGATTGTCGTCGCGTCCAATTAGGTTTCGAAACGAGTGTGCAGCTATTTCTGCTCCTCGTTTGGTACCGCATCCTACCTTTACGTTTCCGAAAAAAAATTTTCGCTCGAAGAGGGCCTTGCTTCCAGCGCAGTTACACCCAATACGTCTCAGCGTGTTGCTTATGGCAATCGGTCTCAACCCTCCATCTATCTTTTTGAGGGCGTTAAGCTTTGCGCCAAAAAATTAAGGTCTTAGGGGTTCGGGATTTTGCCATCTTCACTGAGGTTTATCAGCTTAGTAAGCGATTTCAGAAAATTAATTCCTGCGCTGCCATTCGACTTAATAACAATTTGAGGAATTTTTTTATCAGGACCTGCTGTTGATCCGTTCGGACAGGACATTATCGCTTTGTATAGGTCGAAATCTGTTACGAAAAAACTATCTAAATTTTCTGGATTTGGAGCTGCAAATTTGGCTTGCTGAGGGTGCTTAGATAACAATTTTTGATAGCTATCAGTTGAAAAAGGAGCATTTTGTCATCCGAAGCAGCAAGCATTAATTCTCCCTTTACATTTCCTTCATCGAGCTTACTACTTATTAGCTTTATTCTATGCTCGAGTTCATTCAGAGACCGGCTTGAAACTTGGGGATGGGGTTTTGGAAGTGACACGTCATTTACTCGAAATTTTTTATTTATCAAGGAGCTCATGCTTGTGGTCTGTTTGCGTCCACTTCTTTTCGGTTGCACCAAAAAAAAACAAGAACGACGTTAAAAAAATTAGCCATTTTGTAAAATTTTCTACATTGTAGGGGATGTCATTTATTTTGTCCGACAGACTTTCCGCCAAGGGAATACGCGAGTCGTTTGGCACTCTCCTGAGTACTCGGACATTTGAGAAGGTTGTATTAACAAAATTGTCTAGCACTAAATCATTACCTTTTGTTGCTTTATTAACAGATTTTATTTCAACGCACAAAGGAAACTGAAACCATTGGGTTTTCATAGAGAATATTTACACAACTGATATGATACGAACTACAATAACAATCACATCTAATCCAATTTATCAGTCCTCAAGGTTTTAAGCAATCTTTGCTTGTACACTCTTTGTTGTTTTTTCTCATCTTGACGCAGTATAAAGGTTAAAAAAAGGATTTTACTAGACTTTTTACGGGACTGAACTAACCCATGACAAGCGGTTAGTGGGAAAATGTTAGCTCAGTAGGTCCAGTGGTTCACCACCAGACTCTTCAAGCCAGTTCCAGTTTGCAACCTCCCCACCAGATTTTTCAAGCCAGTTCCAGTTTCCCAAACTCTCTGAAAAAAGTTTGTATACTGATTTCCTGCTATACGAAGCTGTTGAAATAGCCACGAGGAGATTGTATGAGCATGGCCATCTCACGTACTTATCTCTCAAACCTATGAATACCCTCCTAAATTTGGCTGTAAGGTTCTTTTCGAAAGAAGCGATGTGTGATTTTTTCAAAAAGACCATAATCCGTGCTCGTTGCTTGAGGGGAAGCAACATTACCAAGCCCGAAAAAATAACCAATAAATTGCATGTAGTTCTTAAACAGAAAAAACATCGGTTTGCCTTCACTGTGATGAGCTGTACAGCTTTTGTGTTGGTGCTTTCCTCCGTGGATGAGTGGTCTTAAACTTTATCTTAAAAAGACGCTATTTTGGCTTATTCGATGTAAAAGTAAACTTGGTTTACAAAAACAGGTCACATGTGGGTGGCACCAAAAATCTACTCATACTTGCACTATTCTAAGTAGTTCTGCACCTATACAGTACAAAAGAACCGTCTCAACGGGTTTTCAGAAGTAACTCAACATAGGTAAACTTCGGCCAATCTCTGGTGAAAAATCGGAACAAATGGATTGAAAATCAATATCCGGAAAAATGGCCGCACATAGTAGTGTCCGCCAGAGTAGTGTCTGAGTTTGAAAATCTTAACTAGATCATTAAGGGAAAGGGAAAGTTACAGATTTCGGCGACAAAACAGAGAGATGATAAATGGTTGAAAAAATCATACCCTTCCTTTTTGACAATGCAAAATCGAGGCAACTCATTGCAACTACTGGCCGCAAAGTTTCGGCAAATAACGGGACCGAAAGAGTCCTTACAAAAATAAAAATAAAAACATGGTTGTCATCCCTCAAAATCTTTTGCACATGAACTGAGATCCAGAATGGTGTATTAGCTCACATGTAGTGGATGATACTCCAAGTATATTGGCCAGACAATGCGATCTTTAGACACGCGTATTGATGAACATCGCAAAGAGAACTCCATGTAGAACAAACTTTGCTAGAAATTAGTGAGAAGGAGGATGGTGGTACTTTCCGAAGTCAGAGATTATTGAACAAACAGGCAGAACTCATAGGCAATTGCCACTAGAAGCTTTGCATATTTGAAAGAAAACGCCGAAAATCAAAAGGTGCGATGAATTCAGGAGCCGTGAAATGATACTAAGATTATAGTCCAGATGAAACTGAACCATAAAAATCTGACATGACACAATCGAAAACACTGCCAATTTAAATGTTATAACATTTTAAGATCGAGAGATAAAACATCTCAGAAGTATACCGGAAAATGTTACTAAAATTACGTAATTTATAATGTAATTACAGTTGTATAACTTCGATTGTTGTGAGTTTGTTCGGAATGTAAAGTTAAATTCTACAAAAAATGGCTAATGCCAAAACAGAGCTTTACGTGATTTTGACCTTCTCTAGCACAATCAATTCAACTTGGCCCTAATAATACAGGGTCGGCAAAAGTGCAGTAAAGGAAATCACCACACACACCGGAGATGGATCGACCCCATCCTTAAATTCTAGATTCTCATATCTTGAAACCGAATTTTTTTGTTTTCAACTTAATTTCAGGTCCTCCCTGGGATCTACAAAACAATAAGTTCACAGCTCTGGAGCACAACTCCGGACCTTTCCGTTAAATTCAACGTCACTGATGAAGCGCCAACTTCACTACCAGGAAGGGTTGCAAATTTTTTTATCGAACTCACCAATCTATGAAATAGGTCTAGTAACAATTGTAGCTACACAATCGTTACAATTTGTACAATCTCTCTTCTTCTGTAAATCGTTGGTCGCAATAATCGTCAATACTTGCGTCTTCCACGTCTGTCGTCGATTTTCTGGCAGCAAAAATTGTTCTTCTAGTTTTTGCACTTTCAGTTTTAGCCAAAAAAATTTCATTAGCAATTGTCAGGCACGCCCAAATTGAACAAACAAATACTAGCCCGTGCAGTGGCTTCCTTCATCTTTCGGTTCAAAACGTAAATAATAATGATAATCAGCATTTTTAACGTATAATTCGATATTCTTTGCTCAAATAAAATCAGACTGCAGTCTGGTCGAATGGCATATACTTCGCGGATAGCTCGCTCAAGGTCCTCATTGTATTTCAAATATCTCATTATAATGGCTTAGTGCCATGAGATAGAATTTGCAAAAATCAGACCGAAAAATTAATTTATCCCTATCAATTCAACTCATTTCGTGCTATAAATTGCATCATACCACATCGCTGTAGCCGTCTAAGATTCTCATCAATCTGCTCCGAGGATATGAACTAAGACAAAATATCTTTTCCGACTTGCAGTGTTTCTCCTTTGTTAAAAAGTGTTGGGACACAGGCCGGTCCTGCCAACCATCTAGCTAATTTATCCTACAAGGTCTTGTCCCTTCTAAAGTTTTTAATTGCAATTGGTATGAATTTTAAAAATTCTGTTGTTAGGAAGAACAATGAATTAGTCGCCACTTTCGAAAAACTATTCAAGTTTTTTGCATGGTATCACCAAGTTAACAGTTCTCTTTGTTGATTAAGAACGATCATGGAGGCTGGAAAACTTTCAATATAGAACCCTTTCAATTCTTCATAAAAAAGTAGTATGTGTTTCTAAAAACCCAAAAAAGTCATAATCCAAGTTCATAATTGCAGAAAAAATAATCTCAAAACATCAATGCCAAATGTTTTTCAATAAGTTTAGTTTTTAAGCTTAGTCAGTTTTGTTGCTCATTTGAGTTTTTTTTCATCTGAAAATTTTTTCTCTCTCTCATTTCTCTGTTTGCAATTAATTTGCGCTTTATTTTGCTTTTTACATTTTGAGGCTCGTAAACGTCCAAATTCTTCTAGTTTTAGTTGGTCCTTGGTATTCGGATGTTGTTCTTGGATTCTCTGTTTCTATAGAAACTGTTGTAAAGACACAACATCACATTTCTTTCCATATCTTCCTTTAGCAATTTTTCTCTTCCTTTTGCATCGACGTCAATTGTTCTGGAGATTCTTTTCACAGCCGTAGTCACTGCTCTCTGATGGGTTATAAAAGCTCGCTTCAAAGCTTTGGATCCAATGTCCACTGGAACGATCTGTATACCCCGTCATATTCTGACACATGCTTTTTGGCATACATGTAGATCCAAGCGGTCATATTGGCTCTAAACTAAACCATGGCAGTCTTCGTTTTTTTTGGCCCGTATGCTCTTTACTTCCATCGGAAAATCCGTATTTTGCACGTTTTGTTGAACGTATCTATTTTATTTTGTGAGTTCAGTTTTTCCGACTGCTGCTTGATCGGCTCTTCTTGTCTATTATTCTCTCTCGCATAAAGGTTCCAGCCATCTAATCACCATCATCACTCCAACTACTATTTTTGTTACTGGTTGCGATGAGTCTGGTGAACCGATAGATAGCAGCTCACCAGCAACCCTGTTCAGCACCAGATTAATAAGCGTAGGATAGAAATATGCTTATATCTATCATGAAAATTGGTCGTGTGCTAACATGCTGCTCCTCCAGTTCAAAAGCGGTGACGCTTCCAGCAGTGGTTCCATTTCAATCACTATTCCGTGGATCTAATAACTCTCGCCCTCTGCATTGTGATGTTTAGCTGCCGATCCTTCTAGCTTCTGTCTTTCAAAGTTACTGATGTTCTCACCAAATTATTCCTTGAACTCCTTTCCAATTATCTGTTTCAAATCGTTCTTAGCTCGCTGTGGAACTAGGGCAAATATCTACAGAGCAACTGACTAGATTGTTCTGACATTCTTGAAAGCTTAATGCATTTTGACACGATGTGGGGTTGATCGACTAAAGTCCTCGTGCTTTTCAAGTCGACTGCCAAAAATTTGCACTGCGTATCGGCTCCTGCAAAAGAATACCACTCTTCAACCCACAAGATATCGAATACCAGATAGTCTATGATACGCCTCGCTTTCTGCTTGAATTTTATTTTCACTACGATCGCTTCCATCTATCTTCCAATCTGCTTTTGTTTGGTTTGTAACACACTCCGAAATATCTCTACACTGATGGTGGTCCTCACCTCATGCCTTTGTTCTAGTTTGGATAGAGACTCTAAAAAATAGAACGTGATGTAGAATTTTAGTGTTGTCACCAGATTCAGCTGAGTTTGTCCATGATGACATGCTCCTAGCTCCGTTTCCATTTCCATCTTCATCGGGAAGTTTCCAGTTAATATCATCAAACTTTTATTCCGTTTTTTGGGTTTCTTCACGCAAGGGAGACATCCATTCATATGACCTTCTAAGCTGCAGGTTTTTGCTAGACACCTACCTGGTTCCACCCAGTCTGTCTTCTGGTTCACAACCAGAAAACTCGACAGTTCTCTCTCGGTTGCCTCTAGAGGCTTCAGTCATCAGTTTGTGCATCATAAGAATGCCACACAGGTTGCAATCAGATTTTGATCCCCCCAAGATTTTGTGTTGCTCGCGTTATCATATCAGCATTAGGACTCAGGCACCATGATGGCTTCATCATTTTCCATAAGACCTTCTTCAGGCTCGTACTCAGTAGTTTGTCTGAGATTACGAATCCAAACTCCACTTTACGCTCAGATTTCGCTACTGTTGAAACGGTGAATCAAGCAATAAGTAAATTCCGACAATAAGTGTAACCTAACCTTACAAAGTTAAATCCAAGAGTGACAATAAAGGTCAAGCAAGGTGACAGACAATAGCGAAGATCAGCACCTGTCAACAGACTAATTAGCACCAAGATCGAGAGTTGATTGATGGCTAGAACTTAAACTCTCACGAACTGAATTATCACCATATGACACTACGGAAGGTACGGATATTTTTTCCTCCCTTGCAATTCCTAGCTGGACTTTTTGAATGGCAATGCCTTTATTATTCGTATTCTGGATAACCAGAAGTTTAGCAACACTGCTTGCTCATAGTCAAATTATTAATCACATATGTCTTCATTTATGATAGGGTTATAAGCCATTCCAAAAACTCGACGCATACTTCTATGACTTCTTTTTGATCAACCCACAGTAATCACTGGACTTCACAAGTGTGCCCATAGATTATTTCGTGAGCCTGAGTTTTTTCGGAGAATCTTCTGATCTCGTCAATCCTCCTCAAAGGCTCAAATATTTTTTGGTTTCGTCATATTCACTTGCAGCCGTTTAACTTTTACTCCTCGACGTGAGCAGGTGGGGCTCTCACTTGCCTTAACATCTCCACGTGTTGTCCATTGGGGACTGGTTTCTCGAGAAATCTTTCTGGTCTTTCATCTCTTCTTTGCTTCTCATTATTCACTCTCCTCACATCCTGCAGTGTTCGGGCGTTGACTGATCCCATTGAATTTTTTGAGGGCAGTCCCTCAAAGTCAGCGATTCTCAGAACAGTTGCCGAGCTGAAGTTGATTTCAGCGGTAATCAGCCATTCAACTCCTTCAATCGGGTATAGGCCATTGACTGATGATGTGACGCTATCTAACAGTTGTACAGCATCCACGGCAAAACGGACATCGTCCAAGTTCATTTTCATCTGGTCTTGCTTTCCAGCTTGCCAAGGCGAGCCAACTGGTCTTGACCACTTAGCGAGCCACGATCTAGACGTAGTTCCGCTCTAGTTGCTGGCGCCTCATCTCTGGATTTTCCTAGGGCCTCCGTTTGGTTTTCCGGGCCAAGTCTGCATCTAGGGTGAATCTGTCTAGTAGCGGCACAGTACTTTCACCGTATTGATCCAATACTTGCGCGTTTCCAATCTAGGTAGCACAAAGTTGGAGATTGTACGCATTTTAGATGCCTCATCAGGTCTCAGTACTCCTTTGTCAGATAATTGCACCTCCAGCTCATCAAATTATTCCTGGATCACGCGAATTGTCCATACTTGCCCTTCTATGCAACAAAAGAGGATGCCGTCAACTACTAGTCTGGAATGATCCATGGATCTCAACTCGTGTTTTAGATCCATCAGCACCAGTCGTGCAGCTTTTAGAGTTGCCAGGTTACGCAATATGGTGTTCCACCTCATAGGCTTCTCGTTCTTCCTTCGAACAGAGGCCACGAACCTTCTTGTATTCATAGGCACCTTGCAGAAGGTCAGCATCAAGCATTGGAACTTCTGCCAAATAGCGGTAATCCATTATTATTGAACAAACGTTTTCGCTTCGTTTCGTTTTAGTTTTGTTTTGTTTTGCGTGCTCTTCAGTTGGTTGCCGAATTTTAAAAAAATTGTATTTTTGTACTTATAGCCACCAGCGGATTTAGTAAAGAGGCGTCAGAGGGCCGACGAACTCCCCTACTAACTCCCGACGAACTCCCCTCTGACGCCTCCCTTACTAAATCCACTGGTGGCATTAAGTACAAAAATACAGTTTCTTTTAGTTCGGCAACCAATTGAAGAGCACGCAAAACATGAAAACATGTTTTATCAATGTAATTGGTTTAAAAATACTAGTTTAGAACTGGTTCTAATAAACATTTTTAGATTTATAGAGTTCTTGGATTGGTTTTCTGATGATGATCAGATTGTTTTTGGCAATTGCAAGTTTTTGGCTCGAACGATTAATTGTAGGCAATCATTCAATAAGTTGATTCAAAATATCAATGGCCGAATGTTGATCGACTTAAATGTAATTTTTAAACTGGATAAAGAGTTGGTTCACACAAAAATGACATTCTAGTCCACTAATTTGTGAGCCTGGTAAAAGTTTAATATGTTTATCATTATAATAGACTTGCATAATCTTTACTAACTTGCTTCCCGAAGTCTACGGTACATCCCGTGTCAAGGTGGAAGCTTGAAGGATTGCGTTAACTTGGGAGGAATCTTCATTGAAATCAAAAAGAAGGCTAATTTCACGTTATCCGAAATTTTCGTCAATTATCAACCAGAAATCTGCAATTCCAGTTACTTCGAGGAAGCCAGAGCCGGATTCGCAAAAAGGTCGGCAACAGAATGAATATAATCTTCCATTATAATGATCCTATTCTTCTTAATTCTAGTGAATCGATTCATTTTGTTGTCGTTCCTTTGACGAGGTGTTTGATTTCAAATTGACCTTTTGGCTAGTTCACATCTATACTTCCTAGTTTAAATCTGTTACTTTACGATTAATTGATTGAGCAGTTTCGAAGCATTGTTCTGCGGACAATAAACAAATCATGAGATTACAAATATTTTTTCAGAACAATAAACAATGGATGACGGATATTGGCACAGCAAAGTACCTTACATCAGGAGGGCGGTGTATCGACTAGCATAAAAAACTTAAAGTTGAACAATGTATCGACTACCATAAAAATCCAAACAGAGAATTCAAGCAAGTCCCCTGCTCTCAAATTGATGCAAATGCCGGCATAACTAAACCATTATACACAAAATATGGATCAACCATACGATTCCAGGATCTCTTTAACTATATCCCCTCGGGTACCTAGTGAATATCCCCCCTGTAAAGAGGCAAATCAACGGTTAAGCATATGATAGTTTTAAACCCAGTCCCCCCTCCCCCAAATGACGTACCGTAGAATATCCCCCTTCGCCAAGTTGTTTGTCCAAAATGAATGTCCAGTTTGTCTACATCTGCTTGCATGTCATTATAAAAATCGACAAACGATCTTGGTTTATGTAAAATGTATCATCTTCAATTAGTGTAAAATCACCGCAACTTTCGTTTTTTGCCAAACTCTTGATGAAGTAAGAAAAAAATATTTACAACAACTTCTCGATTTTTTTTGTTCAAATAATTTTATAAAATGATCTGTCTGAAGTTTTTGTATTTGTTTTTATTACTTCCAAGCAACAAAATGAAACAAGTTTAGGTAGCCTGAAAGCGTCGAGATGATTCATGGCTCTTTCAAAACAGTTTGTATTGTTTGCCAATGAATGATGCTGCAGTTAAATCTTGAAATGTAGCATAAATTGCATTTAAAGTGTTGTCGGAAAGAATTTTTTTTCATTTGAATGTAAAAACTTTATCAATCAGTTTTGAAATATTTTTCAACCTTTTTTGAAATTTTTTTCAACGTCTTCGGATTTTCTGCAAAATTGGTCCCAAATTTACACCATTACACGAGACATTTTTTTAAATGAAAATTTCCCTGACAATTTTTTTTTCGCACTTAAAGTCCCTCTAATCATAAAATTTTGACTCGTCCACTGAATTACATTTTGAATCATTTCAAATCTTAGTTTGTCTCGCTTTTTAATCAAAAAGAGTCTTCAATATAGGTGATCATATTCGTCGGAAGACTCAATATTTAGTTTTTTAGTCTGGCTATGGTCTTAATTTTGTTTTTTTTATTAATGATGGAAAATATCATCTTCAAAATTACCCAATAAAGATTAACTTTTGATGTTCAAAAACTATCTACCTGCACTCAGTAAAGTTATAATGGATTTTTATAGTCAGTCTCCATACATTTCAAAAAGAATTGATTATATTCGATTAAAAATGGATTATATTGTTACTATTTTTCGAAAAATAAAAATATTTACAACCGATTCTAATCGATTATAATCGATGATTTTATGAAAGTTTTGTTTTCTCAAATTTTATTGAATTATAATCCATTATTATTCAACAAACGTTATCGCTTCATTTCATTTTAGTTTTGTTTTGTTTTGCATGCATTTTCTTTTAGTTCGGCAACCAATTGAAGAGCACGCAAAAAAAACATGAAATTTGACGAAAACATGTGGTGCATGAAATTTGACAAAAACAAGGTTTTTTAATGCCTTGGGAGAGCTTGGAATCAATCTAGTCTACCGTTATAGTGTTTAGGAGACCCCCACTTCCCTCGGGAAAATCCTAGATCCGCCCCTGGCGTACTGATTCCCACTTCTTACTGATTTTTACTGTGTTTTCATGCAGAATAGCTAAATTATAATCCATTAAGCTTGATTTTTTCTTGTAAAATAATATTTTGATAGAAAAAGGGATTATAATCTGCTATAATAGATTATAATAGATTATAATAGATTATAAGAGAATATAAGAGATTATAAGAGGTTATGAGCGATTTTCGGAAAAATTATAATCAGTTATAATTGGTTATAATTTATTAAAATGTCACCAAAATGTTATCATTGTAATGGATTATAAATCGTTTAAGCATCTAAAATTGGCGCTTTTAATTAAATATAATTTTGCTAAAAGTATGATTTTTTAAATAATATAATCGATTATTTTCTCTTTTACTGAGTGCGGGTAGGTTCATAGCAATTTGTTATATACTTCAGACTTGCAATCAAAATATTTTGATAACTACAATAAATTTTACCGTGTTAAAAGATGTTGGTGTAGGCGATATCAAGTGGTCGATAGATGTTTCATTAGCTAGTGTTAATCCTTAAAGATCAAAACTAGATATTTAAATATTTATGAAAACTAAGCAATTCTCAATATTCGTTCAAATTATTTATCTTTTATCAAAATAATAAAATAAAATAATAGAACCATAAAAAAGTTTTTGATTTTGAAGTCGTAACTTGCGTAGTGTTCCATTTTGTGAAAAAAGTGAGGAAATTATATGCTAGTAGTTTTTTTTCTTTTTATATCAACTTTATAAAAAAGATTTACTCTCAGTGGCTCGATTGCTATATGTTCGTGGGTCCGCCGTGTTCATAAACCACTATGTTCGCGTGAAAGGAATCTAGCTAAGCTGCTCTTTTTGTTTCGACATTCGTAATGAAAGTAATGGAATATTTGTTCTCAGGGTGAGTTTTTCTTCTTCAGAGAAATTTCGACTTTTTAACTAGCCATTTTTGACGGGATTTTTTAAATATCATTTAAGGTTAAAAGATTGGTATTTTGGCCAATTTGGGACAATTACAGGGCGATATATTTCGCGTTAAGGCGTAAGCGAGGTTTAATCCGTCTTAGAAATAGCTCCAAATTGGTTCAAGGAAGCTTATATGCCATAATTGATTTGTTAATAGGAGCAATATCTATCACTTCAAACTTAATATAATGTGTGGGGGGATGTTTTCACAAAAATTTCAATTTTTTAAAATTTTTTATTTTTGTTTCATAACATTTTTCATGTTGTTACTGCTCCATAGAGCTTAAAAGGCAGTCGTAACATTCAAGGCTTGGCCCTGATACGAGCAGTCTTGTTATATTTTGTTGCTGAAAGTGTAGCGCACACTATTTAAGCGTGGCAAATTATCTATCACACTGATTAATTTCAAATTGAAATGAGGCAATCTAATTTGTCTTATTAGTTACATACACATATCAAATTTTAACACTTTAAATTTGAAATAATCAGTCTGATATGTCAAAATTTTATCATTTTTTTTAACATTATTGTTCCGACTTTCGATACGAAAGTAACGGAATATTTGTGGTCGGGGAGTGTTTTTTTCTTCAGATAATTTTTGACTTTTTAACTAGACATTTTTGACGGAATTTTTTAATATCATTAAAAAAGTATTGTTGTCCTGAATTTAAATTAAAAAAATATTTCACCTGTGATCATTTTGTATGTTATGAGCGTTTAAAGATTGCCATTTTGGCCAATTTGGGACAATTAACGCGCGATATATTTTGCGCTATTAACGCGTAAGCGGAGATTTAATCCGTCTTAGAAATCATTACTAATTGGTTCAAAGAAACTTATTTGCCATAATTGATTTGTTACAAAGAGCGAAATTTTTCTTTTGTACTTTATAAGGCGTGTGGGGGGATGATTTCATAAAAAAATTTAGAAAAAGTTTAGAATTTTTTTTCTTTTGAATTTACTACATTTAATTTTTTAACGTTAACACTGCTCCACAAACCTTAAAAGGCAGTCGGAACATTCAGGGCTTTGCCCTGATATGAGCAGTATTGTTTAATATTTCCATTTAATACCACAAATATAATTATATACCATTTTACATTTATTCGAGACCAGTTAATGGGCACTTGGAACATTCAAGGTTTTGCCCTGATAAGAGCAATCTTTTTTTATTTTATAGAAATTTGAATAAAAAAAGCATTTTCAGAAAACCAAGACCTGCAAACTAGGCACGTATTGTGTACAACCTTCAATGAACTTTCGAAATTTTTCAACAGAGTGTATCCTACGTTAATATCAGAAATTGTTGGTACTTTTTAGAATTTTTTTGTTATAAAATGCCATTTAATTTTTTCTTCAATCAATGGAAAAAAAAGTTGGTTGGTATTTTAAATTAAAACGATACCAGTAAGATTGTTTGGAGAGCCAAATTTCAAAATAATAAATTACCTTCGATTTATCAACCATAGTTTCAATAGTCAATTAAGGGATCATAAAGAGCTCTTAATGGACAATTGAGGATATAAAATACTTAGATTGAGCAGGGGCGGATCTAGGATTTTCTTTTTGAGGGTCGACCTTTTTTTAAGGACGTTCAAAATGATTTTCCGAGCTCCCAAACCAAAGCACTAAAAAGACGTGGTTTTAGCCAAATTTTCTGCAGCGTTTTGAGGCACTTTTTTTGAAAATTTTGACAAAAAAAATTGCCATTTTTTGGCTCGCACTCCCCCTCAAAAATAGTATATATCTGCACCAAAGGCAGAGAAAACTTTTAGGTCCGTCTCCCAAAAAAGGTATCTCAAAATAGTTAAAAAAAAAGGGGTCCTTTGGGTCGACAGGGGGTGTAATCCTTGAGAATCAGGGGTCCGCCCCCCTCCTCCCGTCCTAAAATCACATTGAGGCTAAGTGTTTCCTCTGTATTCTTTTAGACGAGATCTTTTGAGAAAATCAATTTTGAAACTTAAACCGAAAAACTTTTTTTAGTTATAGCCATTAGGACTCCTTCAAAGAAAACTAATTGCCATCATTAGTTTTTATCATTCATCCTAGGTTTGCATCAATCAACCTAATCTCCGAACTTTTTGACATGGTTTTAAAATTCCCCAAGAAGTTAAATAGGTTTTTTTATAGGTTCTAACTGCCATCAATCGTTTGTATCATTCATCTAGAATCGTGGAGTCATTGGGAGTCTTTCATTTGTTTCCACAGACCTCAAAATTTTTTTATCAACGTCACTCGTTTTTGCTGCGTATGTGTTGCTGGTTTTTCAAAAGATGTCGATCGCTCCTTAAATAAATTTCTGCTCTCACGTGCAAGATACGGGTGACTAGTTCTTGCATGTGGCAGCATGCTAAATTTAGTTTTATTTTTTGACAGCAAATTTTTCACTGCAACTAATTTTTATTAAGGAACAAATGACAATGTAGTGTTGCATTAAAAAATTGATTAAATTAGGTTGGACATGTTTCTTTACATGAAACTTCTGTCACATACTAACTTTATTATAAGAATGAAATTCAAGTTTTCAAGAATGACATTAATTGTATGTTGGTTTCTTGCATTAAAATTGCAAGAGTAATTTTTCCCGAGATTGAAAATGACAAAAACTCATCATTGTACGCTCACGCATTTGACCCTGAGGGCAAATTTTCAACATCGACTTCGTCTGTTTTTGAATGCTTTTCTTCGTTGCTTTTTTTCTTCCTCTTTTCGCTTCCATGCACAGTTATAACTTGAACTTCATGAGACAGAATAGGGACTAAATTCTGAAGTGAGTCATCGTCTTCGTCGTCACTGGGACTGAGTAGGATGACCATAAGTCGGTAGACGTCCATCATGACCAGCACTGAGTTCTTGACCATGAAGAAGTAGATGGAATCGTTTTGGTTCACTCCGAAGCGGAATACTAGCATAAGACGAACTATCAGGAATGGAAGGTCCTGAAAACATTTTATCATGATAGTCAGGGGCGTATCTAGGATTTTCTTGAGGGGGGGGGGGGCGGATTTTAAAAAAATTTAGGACAACCAAATTGATTTTCCGAGCTCTTCCAAATCAGCAAAAAACCCTGTTTTGGTAAAAATTTCTGCGCCGCAGGCAAAATTTTGAAAAACAGGCCAAAAAAGGCGTTTTTAGGCACTTTTTGGAAAATTTTGACCAAAAAATCGCGGTTTTTTGGCGCGAGCTCCCCCCTCAAAACCTCAAAATTAGTATATATTGTCGTCCAAAAATTTCAGGGTCCGTCACCAAATATGGATATATCAAAATAGTACAAAGGGAGGACCCTTTGGGTCGGTAGGGGGTCAAATCCCTGAAAAAAGAAGCGTCCGCCCCCCCCCCCCCCCCTAAATCCGCCCCTGATGATAATATTTAGAATTTGCGACTCCCACATTGACCCTCTCCAAGTCATGGAAATAAAAAAACATGTTTAGGGTATCGCATTTTTGTTCGTTATGAAACAAAATGGCAAGAGCTTAAAGTTGTTTTAAATCGGCATGAGTTTTTGGTTAGTATAGTTTTAGGCAAGAACACGAAAAAGAATCAAAATTCGCTTTGAGTCAGACTTCGAAAAGAGTGACGAGATATTTGCACACGGCGTGTTTTTTCTTTAGACAAATTATAAAGTATAATACAAATTTTCTTATATAGTCTGAAAAAAATCAATACGCGCCGCCGAAAATGAAAAGATATTTCACCAGTGACTTTTGTTATGGTGGTTCAAAGATTGCCATTTTGGCCATTTTTGGATGATAACTTTTTTCGAACTTACTTATTTTCTCAGAACGCGTCGGCATAATCCGGTTCAAAAAGCCTTCCATATTGAATCGAGGCAACTTTACTGGGTTTTCTTTTGATATACTTAACATTACGTGTT
>NC_087065.1:44248040-44358391 GCF_963678635.1 Symsagittifera roscoffensis
AACTCGATTAAAGAAATATTGAAGTTTCTGATGTTTTCAAAATGCCAAACATGCGTGAAGAAACCAGGCACGTACTATGCAATTTTTGTCAAATGATTGGATTACACAACGTGCAGAGAAATTATCACTATAAGCAATCGCTCAGCTCATGCTCCTGCACCGAGTTCCCATGGATCATAATTGAATATTTTGTCTTAATATGGTTAGTATCTATATATTCACTAAATAATCGATTATAATCATTTAAGTAGGATTATGATCAGAAATTTTTTTATGTCAATATAATCCATTATTATCAATAATAATCCATTAAAATCGGATTTTAATCTTTATATTTTATGCCAATATAATCCTTTATAATCAATTGTAATCGATGTAATGGATTTTTTCGAGACGTTATTTATGAAACTTTACCAGTTTTTTCAAAGTTAACTCTCTTCCTGTTTTGTGCAGCTGCTATGTACGTTTCATAAAATGTTACATTTCATATTCAAATATAAATATATTTTTTTTGTCCTTTATATTCTGATTGAACCCGCCACCAGTTTATTTTTTACCCCCCCCCCCCATGTTTAGAAATTGAGAGCTTTACCTCCCCCAATTCAATTTACCCCCCACCTTGTTTACTTTAGACCCCCCTCCCCATCCAGTTTACTTTGAACTCCCCACCCCGTTAACTTTAAACCCCCCAGTTTACCTTACCCCCCAGTTTATTTTACGCCCCTCCCCCAGTTTTCTTCCCCTCCTGCCAGTTTACCACAACTGCCATTCGCCCCTTTATATTTGAACACGGGGGGGATATTTTTTGGTAGACTTTGGGGAGGGGGTTAATGATTGAAATTAATGATTGATTGAAACGATTAATTGAAATGATTAATGATTGATTGAAATTAAAATTTGCAAAATTTCTGGAAAAATTAATCCAATTTATTTCTCAAAAATGGATTATAACCGATTATAATGGGTTATAATGGATTTTGGGAGACATATTATAATATTAATGGGAGACATATCGATTTTAATAGATTATCTGTGCAAAAATAATCGATTTCAATAGTAAAAATAATGGATTATAAACGACTATAATGGATTGTTATTTTTTCAAAAATAATCGATTGTGATGGCAATATAATCGATTTCGTGGTCTGAATTTTACATCTGTAATAGATTATAATGGATTATTTTTGTCCCGAGAACCCTTTACAATCGATTAGAATCCATGGGCGCTCGGTGCGGCCAGTCAATTACGACACAATTCTGTCAATTCGTTTTCAGAGTTAGGCAACTACCAAACAACTTTAAGCCTCACATTCCAACGTTCAGCTAAGCAACCGAGCCTCTGCCCGGCAATCGGTTTGCCTATAAAAAAATTGGGTAGTCGATTAAAAGTAATCTAGGTTGAAAAAAAGTCCATGCAGTCATTTTGCTGGACTAATGTGCTCATTGTATACGTTTATCTGTCATGCTCAATGCAAAGCGAGAAAGTAAGACTGACTCATCCAAGCTCAAAAAATCAGTTCAAAAAAATCTTTTTTTGTCAAGAGCACTTCAAATAAATTTTGGACGAAAAATATATAAGAAACTATAAATTGTGGACCAAATCAGAGAGCAAGTGTGAAAACCTGAATTGTAGTAAATTAATACGATGGATTAGTTCGCCTAAAATAAGTTTGGAGCGATTTTGTTGTGCAAGAGAATTCGTCACTCATAAATGATTCGCGTAATAATTTCACGATTACGGATAAAATCTTCAAAGTGCACATAATGAAACCCAGAGCATGGCCATATTGGATATTTTCAATCTCCCAAGATTTTTCGAAAATTTATTCTGTAGTATTTTTTTCAGTTTCATTTTGGGGAGTCAATATCTTCTATAGGGAATAAAAATGTTTTGCTGAAACTATTTTTTCGATCGCCGACAATTGACTAATTAAATAAATCACCCCAAGCTTAAATATTCCGTTTTCTTTGAAAGTCGGAACAAAATGGTTCTCTCAAATAATTATTTCAAATTGGATTGAGGTAAGCTAGTTTTCTCTCATCAGTTTCGCAGCAGTTGCAAACTATATCATTTGTGATTTTATTTTGAATTTGTTGAGAAGAAAATAAAATTTTTCATTCAATTTTAAATCTATCGGATTTTTCTTCGATCAGAAAAATAAAAGTTTTTGTATAGAGCAAACCAATTTTTTGAAAAAAGCTGCAGTAAAAATTCGATCGATCATCGATCTGTCTACTTAAAAATTTAGCAAAATTACTTTTTATAATAATACAGAAAAGGAAAATGTACTTCGAGATTTTTAATCCGATTCCGAAGAAAACGAAACATTTATGATTTGGTTGGTTTTTCTTATTTGGTAAATTTTCGGCAATCGAAGTAATAGTTTTTTTTAAAAAAAATTATACCTCATTGACTATATCAACTTCCTGGAAATAAAAAATAGAAGATATTTTATCTCCAAAACTTTGGGAGTCTGAAAATTGCGAATTTGGCCATGGTCTGGACTAATTTATGTGCACTTTGAAAATTTTATCCATTATCCTGAAAGCATACCTCACTTCGTTCATGCGTGGCGATTTATTCCGCACAGAAAATAGTTTTAGTTTAACTTGAAAGTTTTACAGTTGATCTTTATTGCTAAGGGGATTTAGTTTTACTTGGATCAAAAATGAATCTTTGTTGTTACTTTTGTCTCCAACTTCTGTTGCCCGTGGGGTGAAGGGAGAAAGGAGTGTGAAAGTTATATGGCTATCTGTCATAAGTGTCATAGGGGAGCAGTGGTGAAGTGGTTACGTCTCCGCCTCTCAATCGAAAGGTCGGATGTTCGAGGCCCACCATGATCTGTGCTCGTTGCTTGAGGGTGAGGCAACATTACCCAGCCCAGAAAAATAACCAAAAAAATTGCATGTAGTTCTTAAGCAGGGGCACAACAGCGGTTCGCCGTGATGGGCTGTACAGCTCGTATGTTGGTCCTATCCCTCGTGGATAAATGATCTTAACTCTTAACTTAAGTGTGAGATTTGCTTTTATTTACTTTTTTCCTGCATTGGGGAACTTTTTTCCTCCATTGAAGATTTTTTTATTCAATCAAAATTAGCTACCTGCCTAAACGGTGTGTAATCAGAATCAATTGGACTTCGCGGCACTTTTTTTGTTAAATATAAAAGAAACATTTTTCAATCAGTTGTTTTCATTTTTATTTATTTTTGTTTTAGTTAGTCAAATTGTATATAGCAGCGGTGTTTGGTTACTCTTTATTATCTTTTGACACAAATTAACTGCCTTACAGATAGCGCAAAGGCTACAGTTGCCAGTCCCACAAAACACTGATTTTAAAAACAGTCAACTAACTTCACTTCTTAAGTAATTGACAAAATGCTGTTTAAAACACATCTTAATAGAACCTAATCAAAGCTTTTGAAAAGAATTCTACCGAGGCGAAACTTTTTATCAGAGTTCCAGATGAACTCAGTTGATTCTCAGACCAGGTTGGCTTTTAAAATTTATCTATACTATGAGGTTTTAGTCACCGGTTGGCATTCAAAAGCCAATTTGAACATAAATCGCGAAGCTTGACCCGGCTACTTTAAATTTGCCCCGAAGAATAATAATAAGTTTCGCATAAATTGAACAATTTTGTAGGACGCCTAACACTGTGCTATAGGGAGGGAATGAACACAACTATGAACCAAATTAAAAAGGCGCTAAAACTTGTTTGGTTAAAAAAATTGTTAGCTTGAAAACAAATGATAAACTTTTGAAATAATATATCTAGATAAGTTTGAAACTTTTTAACTTTAGCTTTGTTGCTTTTGCCCCTTTCATAAATCATACTGCAAGTAAGTAGAAAAAAGTAAACAAATGGATCTGCTCAACTGAAAACTATAAACTTCTTCTTCTAGCATTAGTTTGTTTATTAGTTTGCTAGTTAAGTTTCATCATGGAACTAATATCCTTTCGTCTGGATTCACTGTTTGTCAGATTGTGTTGTCAGAGACCTCGGGGGCTTAGATACATCGTCGCGATTGTAGAAGTCCCATGGCTTTAGAATCTTAGGAGGTGGAGAGGGTCCTGGATATTGCTCTAAAGACATTTGTTTTCTTCAAAAATTTCTGAAAATAAACTTGGACAGACAAATGAGATGCAAAAAATTGCAATCTGGCAACTTCGACGGTGAATTGTGAAAAAAAGAACATCGGGGAAATTTGTAATAATGGATCAAGTTAACATCATCCCCAATAAATAGACCGAGTTAATATCTTAGACAGAGTTACCGACTCCACTATTTAATTTGATTTAGTGCTGCTTTAGCGCTGCGTATAAAAACACGGCTCTCAAGGGCTCAAAATTCCAACGTAGAATAAAGATAACATCCCTCTCCCCGTAAAAGCTTTAGGGGGTAGGAGGTTTTTAAATCCAGGACTTGTTGTACTGCTCATGCTCCGCCATGCTTGACAAAAAGACGTGAAATAATAAGTATTTTCGAAATATAGAATCAAAATGAACTTACGAAACATGAAGATGCAGTAGTAGTAGTGGAACATTTCTGCGATCTCTATGAAGTCATCCATGTCAATACTTTTTTTCGTTTGCGCGTCTAGAAAACACTCTCTTTAAATCTCGCGTCTATCATCGTGAGATATAATTGTCTTAAGTTAAGACATTATTACTCAAAGTTAGGTCATGCCACTTAATAAATTTGAAGCTGTAATGACCTTCAGCAAAGATGTCGAAAGCACGAAAGTAAATTGCCGTTGGAAAGGGCAGGGGAACAACTGCTTTTTTCCTCAAATCCGGTCGCCAAAGGGTCTCTTACCCATTGTACTATTTTCCTACTGCCTTTTCTGGCTAACCGACCTTGAAACTTTTCCTTAAGCCACCACAGGCGCCAAAACACCCTTACTTGAAGGGATGAGGGCGAGCGTGCTCCGTAAAACGATTTTTCTTTGGTCAGTTTTCTACCTCTTTCTACGTGATTTCTGCCATGTAATTATGTCAACTTTTACTGATACAGCAAAAAATATGTTATATTTTTATACAAAAAAAGAGTAAAACTAAGGTCATTTCAAGAGAACAAGAGAAGACAGAATATCCGGGACTTTAACTGGAGACGAGCTGTTTCGTTGATTTTGAAATCATTACTTGACCTCCGCTTGGATAGTCAAATTGGCCAAAGAGCTCCAAAAGCTATCGAAAATCAAGCGAAATAGAAAAACAGAAAATTATGAATTTTGAATTTTGAATTTTCGATACTTATTACACAAACTGAATAGTTTAGATTAATAGCATTCAACAACACTTAAAAATGGTCGCTTTCTATGTACACTAAACAAGTTTTGGAATTTTTTTTAGATGTATAAAAGCTTAAAGTTTAATAAAAGGTTCGTCTTTCAAAGGTACTCTTATAGATTGTTCTCACTCCGCAGATTCCCCTCTCTCTATCTAATTTTCCTTTATATAGAAAAAAAGCTCTGGAAAAATTTGTTTAAAATCTATTAAAAATGTCTGATCTTTGAATTTTTGTTTGTGTATAATTTCAAAGCCAAGGTTTTTTTCTAGTGTCTTACAATGAAATATCCGAAAGGATTAGGGTAAAAAAACGATCAAATTCAAATTTTAATCGATTCATGTTCAAAATCATACCCAACTGGTTGCACGAAGTGTGCTTTACTTCCAGCGACAAGTTAAAGAAAAAACTCATGATAAACTACAGCAAAAAAAACGTTCAAATTCCAAAAAAACTAGTTTCATTGCCAGATTTTTCAAATAGACATAGTGGCAGAAATGCATGAATTTTTATGATTCTGAGTTTATCGCATATTAAAGCGCAGGCTTAAAAAACCAGTAGTTACCTAAGTCACTGAAGATATTAGAGATGAAATGGCTGCCGAAGTAGACAAAGAAGGCTCGCACCCATTGGTATGGACTGACGAAAGTTTTTGTGCGTCTCCGAACATATTCTAATTTGTGTTTCACCACGCCCATAAATTTTGTGTTTTTCAGCATTGGCCTCACATACATGTCAATTCTTGCTCTTTCTTCAAGAGAATGATTTTCCATAAACACTTTTGAGAAGCACAGAGCCTAAAAGTAACGACTGTTGATCAAAATCATTGATTCAAAGATCAAGCAAAGAAGAAAAAGTTCACTGAGAAATAAACAGTTAAATTTATAAGCATGTGTCCCAATATAAATTTATTTCAAATGGCATTAAAACGGTAAGTTTTCCCCAATCTATAAGAACCTATTTCTCCATCACTATTTCAGCCTCTGAGTAAGTTTTTACTTCCTTAAAAAGAACTATTTTTGAACCACTCCTTGAGCAAATGCCGTGTTTTTTAACGAGGTCCAGCATTTTCTCAACGAGAACATAGAGTTTTAAACCCTGTTTTTAAAATGAACTTATCATCACCTTCGTCGATAAAATTTTTGGGCGTAGGAAAGTAACTGGTAAAAAACATGTTCAATGGCAAAAAGATGTTCAATACTTTTCTAGGTTGGAGCTAAGATGAATAACTAACATTTAATCTGATTTAAAACAGAGATTTTAACAAACTAAGCTGATAATTGGATGCTTCGCTTGGATTAAAATCGTAAAGCGCAAATTCGTAACAGGCGACAATTTGCAACAGGCGACAATTCGTAACAGGTGACAAGTCGCAACAGGCGACAATTTGTCACAGTCGACAATTCGTGACAGGCGACAATTCGTTACAGGCGATAGCTCGTATCAGGCGACAATTCGTAACAAGCGACAGTTCCTAAAAATAATTTAAGAGCAAAACTAATTGATGGACTTTAGTACTCTCGTGTCCCTTGTAAGCAAAGTGGAGCAAGCGCGCTTTACTTGCCAATGCCTTGTTTCGAATTGTCTCCTCTTAAGAATCATCGCCTGTTACAAATTGTTGCCTATTATTTACAGCCACCCTACAGTTTGTCGCGTACCAATTGTGGATTCAAACGTTTAAAAAGATATAATTTTGTTTCAACTGAAACTCGTGTTTGAATTTGAATTCTACACTCTTGGTTACAGCAATTATCTCTTTTATTCTAGGAGATTAGTATAGTCAATTAAAGTAAATTTATGATATTTAAAATCATATACTTGACACTCAGGCCCAGTAAAAAGGGCAGAACAGGTTACCGCTCGGCAATGACGCAACAGTGGACAAGAAAAGCGAAGTGCACTGAGGTTTCTAGACAATCAAAAATATATTTCTCGACAATCAGCTAGCAAAGTACGCCGCAAAAAAATTTAAAGCTCCTTCATACTAATTAGGCACTCAGTGTTTTAGCAAAAAAGTAGAAAAGTAGACGTGTTACGGATTCCACGGCAAAACTATTTTCGTTCGGTTGCGGATCGGCATTTTGTACAGTTTGGCCTCGCACTGCTAAACAAGAGGTGACCTAGTGTGAACCAAATGATTCGTTGATTTGTCGCTTAAATTTGATCTGAAAAAATTTGATTCGTTTATTTGTCGCTTATATAATAAAAAAAGGGTTAAAAACAAGAATGAACTCAATGAACTCAATATACATATATGTAAACGGAATCCGCAAACAAAATGCGGATTCCACATACAATTTGCGGATTCCGCTTACAGCTGCGGAATCCGCAAGAGCTCAATTTAACTTTACAAATGTCTTATTCTTTGTTTGTGGATTCTTATTTCGCCTATTTTTGGAGCGATTTTGAGCAGCACAGTGTTTTAGGTATTTGTTTGTGGAATCCAAAACAGCGAAGAAGATCAAAGAAGAATAGCAAAGTTTCAGAGTCCGCGGCAAATCTGATTTTGGTCTGTTGCGGAATCCGCTTACAATGCACAGAATGCACAGTTTGATCTCGTATTGAGGGTCGCAATTTTTTTAGCTATTGTACTTTATCTGCCTGCTTTTGTGTTTTTAAAGTTTTTTAAACGCCGTTTGGAATTTTAAACGCCGATAAATTATGCACTTGCTTAATTTCGGCTTTGTTTGCTGATTGTTTGGTTCGTTCCACTGGTCGTTCCGTCATTTTTCTTAGGAGTTGAACACCATTGGTCCTCTGACGCAGCCTGCTTCTCGTCCTCCAAATCAGTGGTATTTTGTGCTCTAATTTTTTGTTCTTGAGCTGCTCTTGCAGCTCTCTTTGCGCCTCTTGTGCCGTTTGTTTCTTACGTTTCAATTTTTTTCCTGAAAATTTCCTCCTCTGTTTTGTGTCTTGCCACAACTGTCGGGCTGTTTTGAAACCTTTCGCTTGGGAACTCATTCGCTTGGCGTACCTGCTCCTGCAATGATTGCTCCCATCCTACTCGCTCTCATCGAGTCTCTCCTGTGATTGATCTGATCTTCAATAGCTTTCTCTTCAGGCCTTTTGCTAGTTCCTGTGTCCAGTATTTTAGTAGGTTATTTTTAGCGATGTCACGCTTCCGGTAGAATGCCCTCGGTTGTTTTGATGCTTGAGTCTGTCTCTGATGCGACTTTTCTGGTGAGCGGGTTTGTGAGTGGCTTCCCACTTTTCCTCTTGACCACTTTTCCACTTGACCACCTCCTGAGCAATGTTTCCTGCCGCGACTTCACCGGCTCTTCTTCCTTGTCTTCAATGAACCTCTATTCCAACGAGTATACGAGTTCTGCTTTCGGCTCCGGATTCGTTTGTCCCTTTTTAACGACATTTCTTTTAGGTCTTGTTTTGCCGGGCGGTTGTCTCTACTCAAATCCCTCCTTTGCTGACTATTTTCACATCTTCTCATGACTGGTCAATTCTCTGTTTTCACTGCGATGCCCTCAGGGCCAACTTTTTCAAATGTTTTTTGTCTAGACTTTCGAATTGTCACTTAATTACCCAAATTTTCGGCCATTTCTGAAAGGTGCTTGGTACGGCAATATCTTTACTTTTTTGGTTTGTTGCAGCGGAGATCGCGAAAAATTGATCCGAGGCAACGTTTAATTGCGTGTTTTTTTTTCTGCTAGAAAAAAAATTCTCAATAATCGCATAGTTTTTTGTATCTTCCGGTAAACCAAACCGCACACTGTATAATAGCTCAATAGACAGAATTTTTGTTCAATTTTTTTTGGTACAAAACTTTTTTCGTAGGTTTTACCTTTCGCCCCGAGATTTTATCAGATTTAATCGATTACGGTATGCCGTGCGTATTAATATTGGTGCTTAGAATTTCCTCGTCACGTTGTCATTAGTTGAGCAGGTAACTTAAAGAGTAAGATCAAAAATAATTAAAAAAGACTTTTCCGAGGGACATAAATTACGTTCAGCCAATTGCGGCCTAGCTGCCGAAGTAGGGCAGTCTCCCACAGCCTGTTCTCTCCAATCAACACAAAAATTCAAAGTTGCGCAGAGGTTGTTTGAGAAAAACAAAAAAAAATGAAAAAAGTATAATTATCAAAAAAATTTTCCGAGGGTCAGAGAGTTTCGTTTTAAGAATTCCGGGCGATACTGCTTCTCACATCCGGTTTTTTGTTTATAATCAAAATCTCACAATTGGGAGAGTTTTTTTTTCGAAAAAAAACTCAAAACATCAAAAAAGCAGTATGAAAGATAAAAACATTACTTTATTGAGGACGATAATATTTTTTTACAAAAAAACTTGGGCATCGCCGCTAAGGCAGGAGAACTTCTACCAAAACAATTTTTCCATTATATCCAAAAACTAAGATTTGGTGGGGTAGTTTTTGATGAAAGTGAGAAAGTTTTTAAAAGTGGTCAAAATAAAAATACAAGATTTTCGATTGCCTAAACATTCTTATAAGAAGTTGGGGCTTAGAATACTACCCATTCTCTCCATTCAACTCACAATTTCAAAACAAAAAACAAAAAAATTGATCAAACGATCAGCAATTAAACAATTGGTTTTTCAGAGGGCAGAGATTTTCGTTTTAAGAATGCAGAGAATTTTTCTTCACCTATTTTCTCCATTGAAATCGAAATCTCAGATTTGATACAGTAGTTTTCCATAGAAGTCAAAAACATTGAAAAGACAACCAGTTTTTATTTTATAAAAAGAGTTTTCCGAGGGCTGTAACTACTGTTCAAAAAAAATTCAATCAGCTGCTATTGCCAGGCAACTTACACGTATCCGTTTCCTCCATTTAACTGAAATTTTCAGATTATGGCGGATAGCTTTTGAGAAAATCCAAAAAATTTAAAAATTCGGTCAAAAATCAAATTTTTGATTCTTTTGATGGTTATATATTTTTATTTCAAAAAATCTGGTCTCAACCGCTTCTGCAGCGGAGTTTTTCACCACCCATTTGTTTTTTAAAACCGAAATCTCAAAATTAAGAGAATAGTTGCGAGATAAATTTCAAACTACTTCCAAAAAGAAAACAAAAATCAAGAATACGACTTTTCCGAGGAGTACGTGAGTAAATCTCAGATTGAGTACGTTAGTTTTCGATAAAAAAGATTAGAGAAGACAAAATTTTTAATTTTTCCGAGGTTGACAATTTTATTCAAACAATTGGGCTTAGATGCTAATACAGATGAGTATCCAAAAACCAATTATCTCAATTGCACCCAAAATCTCAGATTTGGTATAGTAGTTTCTAAGACAAGACAGTAAGTTTCAAGAAACAGTCAAAAAGTAAAAGAAAATGACTTTCCCGAAGACCATTATTTTTGCTTAGAAAAATTTAGGTTCATCCAATCATGCAGTGGAGCTGCACGCAACTTGTTCGTTTACTTCAATTAACTCATAGTAACAGTTTTGGGAGGGTAATTTTTGAGAAAACTTGAAGGGTAAAAATTTTGAGGGTAAAAATTTGAAAAAACGGTCAAAAATCAATAATTTGACTTTTCCGAGGGCACTAACTTTTTGTGTAAATTTTTAGGTTTAGAAAACTATGCAAAAAAACTTCACACAACCCCTTCGTTCTCGTCATTGAAACCAGAATCTCAGATTTGAGAGTATGAGATTTGAGAAAAAGTAAAATTTGCTAAAAAAATGTTGATTAAAGATTACCCAAAAAATTTTTTCGAAGGCTGTAGAAAGTACGGTAAGGTGAAAAAGACTAAAAGTTTATGCAGGCCCATAGAATAGTAGGCGGAATTTTCGTTGGTACCTTTTTTTGAAAATCAGTAGATTTTTTTTATGTTAAAAAACTACTACAACTTTTGAGTAAAGCGAAAAAACATGTTTGCAATTTTTTTCCGGCCATCAGTATCTTCGATCAGAATTAGATCAGACTAGGAAGGTTAGATGATCCAGAAACTAAGCTGATTCTACAATTGAAAAGAAGAGATGGAAAACTGTTTAGGTTGAAAACTGTTTAGGAAAACAGTTTGAAAACTGTTTAGGAAGACTTATACAATTTTATGCAAATAATTGCTTATCATACAAATCACACAAATATAAATAGCTTGTAATATAAAATTGAACTATAGAAAAACGCTTATCAAACAATCCGCATCTTTAAGAAAATGCTTGTTAAAGAAGTTAAATAAGCTTTTATCTATTTATGGAACGTTTGATATTAAAAAAATTTATCTTATAAAAAATTTATGACACATTTTTTTGGTCAACCCGAGGTTAAGTGGCACATGTTACTAGACATTACCAGTGTTGTAGGATATCAGTATCTGAAATATTATCCTTGGCAAACGCGGTGGAAAACGGTTGGAATTTTGGGTGAAAATGTCTTTGGGCCAACAAACATCGAACTTACTTCAAATTATTATTCATGCAAACAATCGACTTCTTGAATTAGCTCAACTCCACTCCCCCATAATGAAACATGCTGTAACTCAGGTCAGTTCATGAACCTTAACTGAGCGCTCCCGAAAAAAAGCAGATAAGACAAAACAACTGATCTGCAGTGAACAAAACGGGTGAAAAATGACACTTTATAGAAAAATAGACAGACTACTTTTGATACAAATTTGTTTATCTTCAACCAGTTTGACAACCAGTTTATCTTCAACCAATTTGCAAAAAATGGTTCTTAAAAGATAAAATCGATAGTTTTTTTAACCAAAGATAAATAGATGTTGTTGAAAACGCTAATTTGATACTTGAATTATTTTTTTTGTATAAACAACTTAACTGTATCATGGATCACAAAGATAACGTTTCAGAGGTCATCCGAAGGTGTCAGACACTCCGAAGGCTAAATACCTGTCCATGATCTCTAGCACTGAAAGAACTGAAATTATTGACAAGAGAAACTAACAAGAACTAAATAACAACTCAGATGCCTAATTTAGCACTATGACTTTCCCCCTTGTGAAATTAAATGAACTGCAATGGATTTGATTGAAGTGAAATTTAGGTACTAGATGCAAAGTTTAGAAACAAAAAGCTGGGCTTGGCCCGGAAATACTAACTGAAATTTCCCGAACTGATATTTATAGTGATGAACGGTTATGGTTATGTACTGGGTTGAAGGTTATGTAAATGTTTTAAGTTAAAAAATTCTTTGCTAGGGGTTTTTCCCAAAAGTTTTAACAAGTTTTCCTTGGATACTACACGACTTTCCGTCGGCTTCTTCTTTCTCCTATAACAAGATTTGCTCCGATAGCTTCAGTCCTTTTTGTCTTTTATGTCACCGCCTCGTGAGATATGCTGAAAAATAACGCCGCCCATTTTTGGTCACCGCCGTCCGTTTTTGATTGCTACGCCTCGATCCCGTATCGCTTCCTGAGTCTTGGCTGGAATAAGAGACAAGTCTGTGCTTCTTTGTCCGCTTTTTTGCATCGTTTACCGTCGGCGCCGCTTCCGAAGCACCCTTCCGATCTTTCGCTCCTACGTCGTCCGCCACTCCTTTCCCAGTTGTCTTCTTTCGCGTGTTTGTCACGTGGAATTTCTCGCTTACTGCCATTGCGCCCGTCCTACTTGTTGTGGCCTCTTGTTCGGTGGCTGCTAACTCGGGAACCTCCCGCTCTGTTCCTCTTTGTTGGATGCCGATTGCTGGCTGTACCTCTGGTACCGATGCCAATGGCAATTTCCCAATAACTCGGTGTGCCGCCACTGTTAGCTACTTCCCTTCGGAATAGTCCCGCTCTGCGTGCCAGTTTTGTTGATTCGGCCAGTTTCTTCCGTAGCCCCGCAGGCGTTCGGGGTTTTGGTCGCCCTACTGCCAGACGTTTCTTCGGCGTGTTCGATTTTCGTGCCGCGACTCCGGATTTCCTAAGCAAGCAACCATTACTCAATTTGACTGCATGCGTGCTTTCCGCCTCTATTTTAGTTTTTAACTGTTTATACCTGATTAGATTTCTATTTCCAGTACGTTGGAGGACCATTCCAGATGGGCATGCTTTGCTGCTTTGTCCTTGGAATGAGTGTGCCGTTGGCTCATTCGCTTGATTTAGTGCCTGCGCTTTGGATAGTGTCAGTGGGTCGTTTTGGGTCTTGCCCGCATACTTAGTGTCTGACTTCACTCCCCAGTTCGTGTCGGCAGTTTTTGGCATTTGTTGTGCCTCCGAATTTTGTTCATCTAAACAAGCAGATTTGGATTTTAGGACACTCGACCAATTCAAACTTCTGACCGACGGTTTTTTGTTGAGTTTCGGAGTACAGTGTTCGCTTCCCTGCCATGGTGGGCTTCGACTGGAGTTAGTGTTAGTATTCGGCGAAAACCGCAATGCCCAAGTGCTCTTTCTGTCCTTTTCTCCAAAAGACCCGGTCGTTCCTCCCTTGCTTATGTGACTATAGAGTTTTTCAAACTTCCGATCGTTCTTTCAACACAACGGGTGGCTCGGTGGTCAATTACCCGCGACTGGACGATTTCAATGCCTTCGGTATTACAAAACGCCTTAACGTCTTTGACATGAAATTCGTTCCATGATCAACGTGGATTTAACGAGGCACCCCATGATTATTAATGTCGAGTTTAAGAAATTTTAGATTTTTGTCCGAGCGATTTTTATTGCAGACCATTGAGGATGGCCATCTAGAGAATCCATCCAATGACACTATCAAGTATTTTTTTAGATCTTTGCACGTAGTTTATGGGTCCCCAAAAATCCAATTGTAAGGCCTCATTAGGCTCCTTCCAATCGGATATTTTACTTAAGTCACCTTTAGTCCATATTGTTTTTAAGTTATTACCTGCAAGTATAGACTCCTGACAGTTTTCCGCGATAGACGCTATGTTCCGGTGGATATATGGATATCAGATATTCTTCGCCGCCGCAAACTTGTTCCTTTTCCCGTGATGATTTTAATGTAGACGTTTGTTAATTGCTTCATTAAAAGTATTTGAAATGACTAATTTCTCATCCATCCACAAACTGTTTTCTTTAATATGGAAATCATTAACAAACCGTGCGTAATATCAATTCATCGCATGGATTTTTGATGCGGTATCTGGGTCCTTCGGTTTAATTTACTGATAAATAGCTTCTAACTGGGGATCTGACTCAACAAACAGAAGGTTGAACAAGTCCACTAACGAGGTGGCCTTGGAAACTTTTTTACAATTACGAGGGACTATACGCATTATTGTGTGAGCCGGGTCGTCAGCGGGAAATGTTTCATCAGGGAATTGTGAAGGAATTGATAAGGTTGTGTTTATTATTGTACTATTCGTCTCCGTAGTAGTTGCTTTTCGGTTTACTTCTCCGACTAACTCTTCCACTTCATATTCGACACAACTGGTTATACTAGGAAGGCGTTCTAAAAATTTCTGTAATTTCCGAATTTTTATGTCCATTATAATTGATTGTTTGCTTCAAATTGTTTCTGTGCGATTGTGTTTACAAGTAGTAATTGCTCCAACTAAGCTATTTATATCAACGCTTGACCGTCGGCGCAGCTTATCTCGTGACCGTCGTCATATGCAAATATCTGACTACCGATTGGTTGGCTTGTAGTTGAATGATCGTTCGCCCTCTTGCGGCCATGTTAGTTTACTAATTTTGCGTATCGTCTTTTGATTTGCTAATTTCCGGTTCGATATTTCAACGTTATCATGATTGTTATTATGTACAGTTTCCAGACCTTTGGATCATTTTGTTTTATTTGAATTGATTTAATTTTGTGGGCGTGAACATACTGTCGTAAGCCGACACAGGTTTTGCTTAGCTATTCGGGTGTCTTGAAAGATAGTCCGTTAAACCGATTTTTGCCCCTGGGATGTGTTATACCTCCAAATCAAATGGAATTATTCTATCGAGCCATCTTCTTAGCCGACTAAACCTTGTTTTGTTCTTCTTCTTATTTCCTAATGTTTCCGCTGTCCATACGTATTTGTTTCTTTTACTTAATAACGGTCTTAATGGGGCTGATGGCTCTGCCGATGCTGGTAAATACTTGTGTAGACTGTGAATTAACCCCATAAAAAGTTTTAGCTGAGATAGTGTGCGGGGCGGTTCCATTGCCTTGATTTACTTCTTTTTCCGATTGAGCCGCGTTACTCCGGTCGACCAAATTTTATGTTCGAGCCATTCACATTCTTTTTGGGCGGAACTACATTTCGTTAGTTTCAAGGACAGGTTTTCTTTGTCTAACTTCCTTAGGAATTTCTCCGCGGTTGATATATTTTCTCTTTCAAAACCTTTAGTTACTTTTAAGATATCGTCGATAAACGCTTCCGACTGTGGATATTCCGAAAGAATCGAATCCATTACTCGTTAAAATTCCTTCGGCATTGTGGTTAGACCGTAAAAACCGGTTTTAAACCTATACGTTCCGGTCGATTTACCACCAACTAGTTGAAAAAACTACAATGCAAACTGGTATCTTGTTTTATCGGCAGTAGCGGAGATCCAAAAAGGAGAAGTGTGTTTCGCCCCTTTCTTTTCACTTATCGTTTGGCCGACGGCGTCCATTAGTTCCTCGATGTTTGGCATTTGTTAGTTGTTCTTATGTACCTGTTTATTTAATTCGCGTGCATCGAGTGCGAGTTTTACCGAGCCATCCTTCTTGACCGTAAATACAATCGGAGATACAAAAAACTTATCCGAGCAGTCTTCCAACTTTTCTATGTGCCCTTGTTTGATTAATTTATCAATTTCCCCGTAGGATTTTTCTTGGAGTGTTATTGGCACCCTTCGTCCCTTTTGTTGAATTGGCAAAAAGATCGGCTTGTACCTAATAATTGCGTATTTTTCGCACCAGCACTCGATTATGGACGGTCGAGTTGCTCTGATGACTCTGATTGACGCAGATTTCACCCAGCCATTAGACACCAGCTCCACTCTCATTGTCTCCAGTAAGTGTATAGGGTTATTTCCGTAGTCGCGAAATTCTTGGTCCTTCGGCTCGACTACTTGCAGTTTTATGCCTGCGGCGTCTAATGTTTTCCGGAATTCCCCAAGGGTAAATATCGAAATTGGTGACCCACTATCGAACCACATGCTCGTTTTCCGCCCGTTGATTTCAATAGGAATCTTTACCCCCGCCACTCGTAGCTCCTTAATTTTTGTTTGCTTCCACTGCCATCACCATGTAGTCAACCCCGAGCTGACAGAATCCCAAGGTCGGACACGTTTTTCTTGGTTGCCTTGATTTACTTCTTTTTCCGATTGAGCCGCGTTACTCCGGTCGACCAAATTTTATTTTCTAGCCATTCACATTCTTTTTGGGCGGAACTACATTTCGTTAGTTTCAAGGACAGGTTTTCTTTGTCTAGCTTCCTTAGGAATTTCTCCGCGGTTGATATATTTTCCCTTTCAAAACCTTTAGTTACTTTTAAGATATCGTCGATAAACGCTTCCGACTGTGGATATTCCGAAAGAATCGAATCCATTACTCGTTAAAATTCCTTCGGCATTGTGGTTAGACCGTAAAATCCGGTTTTAAACCTATACGTTCCGGTCGATTTACCACCAACTAGTTGAAAAAACTACAATGCAAACTGGTATCTTGTTTTATCGGCAGTAGCGGAGATCCAAAGTGGAGAAGTGTGTTTCGCCCCCTTTCTTTTCACTTATCGTTTGGCCGACGGCGTCCATTAGTTCCTCGATGTTTGGCATTTGTTAGTTGTTCTTATGTACCTGTTTATTTAATTCGCGTTCATCGAGTGCGAGTTTTACCGAGCCATCCTTCTTGACCGTAAATACAATCGGAGATACAAAAAACTTATCCGAGCAGTCTTCCAACTTTTCTATGTGCCCTTTTTTGATTAATTTATCAATTTCCCCGTAGGATTTTTCTTGGAGTGTTATTGGCACCCTTCGTCCCTTTTGTTGAATTGGCAAAAAGATCGGCTTGTACCTAATAATTGCGTATTTTTCGCACCAGCACTCGATTACGGACGGTCGAGTTGCTCTGATGACTCTGATTGACGCAGATTTCACCCAGCCATTAGACACCAGCTCCACTCTCATTGTCTCCAGTAAGTGTATAGGGTTATTTCCGTAGTCGCGAAATTCTTGGTCCTTCGGCTCGACTACTTGCAGTTTTATGCCTGCGGCGTCTAATGTTTTCCGGAATTCCCCAAGGGTAAATATCGAAATTGGTGACCCACTATCGAACCACATGCTCGTTTTCCGCCCATTGATTTTAATAGGAATCTTTACCCCCGCTACTCGTAGCTCCTTAATTTTTGTTTGCTTCCACTGCCATCACCATGTAGTCAACCCCGAGCTGACAGAATCCCAAGGTCGGACACGTTTTTCTTGGGGTGTATTCACCCATCCCACCAAGCTTCCGTGTTTCGATTCGTCATCCTCCGTTTCCTCCGATTCAAATTGCTCATGACCGTCCTCTCCTTAAATCATTTCGACCGATGATCTCCGCCGATTGTTTTCTCGGTCCGGCACGTCCGCTCAAAAGGCCCGATTTTCGACAAAAGTTGCAGGTAACGTTCTTGGCTGCACATTTGTTCATGTGCTCCCTTGTGAAGCCGCGTATAGCAATTATAACATCTACGGTCTCCCGCGCTCATACCTCCTCGGTACGATCCTCGGCCTTGGGTTTGGCCAGGTCCTCTCCCCCGGTTGTTCCGGTATCCACCTCTGATAACTCCCACCGGCTCCGTCTTGATTTGCATCCCGCCGCATGTGGTACTGCTTGTTGCTGTGCCTGCGGTCGAAACGTAAGTTTTGGCATATTTGTCTCCCCGCTCGTAGGAAAGGGCGATACGATACCTTCCGCGGTTCTGTGACTCTACACAACTGGTTTTGAGCCTCGCGATTCGTCATGATAACAATGAACAAATCGCGCAACACTCGTGCTTCCAGTGCACCGAAGGAGCAGCGCGCCGCATCTCCACTGAGAACCGCATGAAACTGCTCTAACGACTCCCCAATTTGCTGTTTTTTTTGACAGAGGCCGAAAAGTTTCGTATGTTTCTTTGAACTCCCCCTCCAACGCATCGAGCGCCCTTGGATAACGTGAAGCCCCTAAATCTAGAAGTAGTTTTTGTTTAGGAAATTTGTCCTGTCCTTTCTCCCCCAGGCAAAGGTATAGATTCGAGATTAAAGTTTGCTCCGCGTCTAACCGGTTTTTGCCATCGACGTTTTCCGGCAACGCAGCTATTTGCGTGGCGTCCATCGTACTAGCGAAGTAGAAATTCATCGGATTCATGGAATGATTCGCAACCATCCCCCACTGGAAGCGATCTACCCAAAATTCCCTTAACATTGCACATTTTAGGCACATTTTAGGCAGTCAAAAGGATGTAATTCCAAATGGATTCTTCCCCCCACTTGGGCCTGCTTGCTGCGCCATGTTGAAACCGCTAATTTGATACTTGAATTAAATCCTTTTTGTAAAAACAACTGAACTGTATCTTGGATCACAAAGATAATGTTTCAGAGGTCATCCGAAGGTGTCAGACACCCCGAAGGCCAAATACCTGTCAATGATTTCTAGCACTGAAAGAATCGATAAACGCTTCCGACTGTGGATATTCCGAAAGAATCGAATCCATTACTCGTTAAAATTCCTTCGGCATTGTGGTTAGACCGTAAAATCCGGTTTTAAACCTATACGTTCCGGTCGATTTACCACCAACTAGTTGAAAAAACTACAATGCAAACTGGTATCTTGTTTTATCGGCAGTAGCGGAGATCCAAAAAGGAGAAGTGTGTTTCGCCCCCTTTCTTTTCACTTATCGTTTGGCCGACGGCGTCCATTAGTTCCTCGATGTTTGGCATTTGTTAGTTGTTCTTATGTACCTGTTTATTTAATTCGCGTGCATCGAGTGCGAGTTTTACCGAGCCATCCTTCTTGACCGTAAATACAATCGGAGATACAAAAAACTTATCCGAGCAGTCTTCCAACTTTTCTATGTGCCCTTGTTTGATTAATTTATCAATTTCCCCGTAGGCATTTTCTTGGAGTGTTATTGGCACCCTTCGTCCCTTTTGTTGAATTGGCAAAAAGATCGGCTTGTACCTAATAATTGCGTATTTTTCGCACCAGCACTCGATTATGGACGGTCGAGTTGCTCTGATGACTCTGATTGACGCAGATTTCACCCAGCCATTAGACACCAGCTCCACTCTCATTGTCTCCAGTAAGTGTATAGGGTTATTTCCGTAGTCGCGAAATTCTTGGTCCTTCGGCTCGACTACTTGCAGTTTTATGCCTGCGGCGTCTAATGTTTTCCGGAATTCCCCAAGGGTAAATATCGAAATTGGTGACCCACTATCGAACCACATGCTCGTTTTCCGCCCGTTGATTTCAATAGGAATCTTTACCCCCGCCACTCGTAGCTCCTTAATTTTTGTTTGCTTCCACTGCCATCACCATGTAGTCAACCCCGAGCTGACAGAATCCCAAGGTCGGACACGTTTTTCTTGGGGTGTATTCACCCATCACACCAAGCTTCCGTGTTTCGATTCGTCATCCTCCGTTTCCTCCGATTCAAATTGCTCATGACCGTCCTCTCCTTAAATCATTTCGACCGATGATCTCCGCCGATTGTTTTCTCGGTCCGGCACGTCCGCTCAAAAGGCCCGATTTTCGACAAAAGTTGCAGGTAACGTTCTTGGCTGCACATTTGTTCATGTGCTCCCTTGTGAAGCCGCGTATAGCAATTATAACATCTACGGTCTCCCGCGCTCATACCTCCTCGGTACGATCCTCGGCCTTGGGTTTGGCCAGGTCCTCTCCCCCGGTTGTTCCGGTATCCACCTCTGATAACTCCCACCGGCTCCGTCTTGATTTGCATCCCGCCGCATGTGGTACTGCTTGTTGCTGTGCCTGCGGTCGAAACGTAAGTTTTGGCATATTTGTCTCCCCGCTCGTAGGAAAGGGCGATACGATACCTTCCGCGGTTCTGTGACTCTACACAACTGGTTTTGAGCCTCGCGATTCGTCATGATAACAATGAACAAATCGCGCAACACTCGTGCTTCCAGTGCACCGAAGGAGCAGCGCGCCGCATCTCCACTGAGAACCGCATGAAACTGCTCTAACGACTCCCCAATTTGCTGTTTTTTTTGACAGAGGCCGAAAAGTTTCGTATGTTTCTTTGAACTCCCCCTCCAACGCATCGAGCGCCCTTGGATAACGTGAAGCCCCTAAATCTAGAAGTAGTTTTTGTTTAGGAAATTTGTCCTGTCCTTTCTCCCCCAGGCAAAGGTATAGATTCGAGATTAAAGTTTGCTCCGCGTCTAACCGGTTTTTGCCATCGACGTTTTCCGGCCACGCAGCTATTTGCGTGGCGTCCATCGTACTAGCGAAGTAGAAATTCATCGGATTCATGGAATGATTCGCAACCATCCCCCACTGGAAGCGATCTACCCAAAATTCCCTTAACATTGGAGGTTCTGCACATTTTAGGCAGTCAAAAGGATGTAATTCCAAATGGATTCTTCCCCCCACTTGGGCCTGCTTGCTGCGCCATGTTGAAACCGCTAATTTGATACTTGAATTAAATCCTTTTTGTAAAAACAACTGAACTGTATCTTGGATCACAAAGATAATGTTTCAGAGGTCATCCGAAGGTGTCAGACACTCCGAAGGCCAAATACTTGTCCATGATTTCTAGCACTGAAAGAACTGAAATGATTAACAAGAGAAACTAACAAGAACTAAATAACAACTCAGATGACTAATTTAGCACTATGACAATGTCAAGCCTTGATAGTCGATATGCTTTGTTTAGTTTACAGTTTAAATTCGTTTTTAGTTTTTTATGATATTTGGCAGGCGAGCCAATTGAAAAATCAGTATATAGCCTAAATATTTTTCTTACAGTTTTTACATAATTTCTAGAATTTGTATAAAATTTGTATGTAATTTGTATATAGTTAAAGTTTGTAGATAATCTGTGTGTAATTTATAACCGAACTGTTTACGGTTTGATTGTAGAGTGAGTAAATTTTCTTCCGGAAAATTTTTGATAATAATTAAACAATGAAGATACAGATAAACTTTTAGCCCAACGAAATGCAGAAGTTTCGATTAATAAGAACATATACGACTGCTTGTATACCAGAGCAAACCCTGAATGTTTCGATACTCTCATTAGCCGGTCGATCACGAGCTTTTTGGCTAAGCTTATATGAAAAGTCGTTAAAACGAACATTTTAAGAGCAGCAAATTGCTAGCCTCCAGTTCAATTTGAAGGGTTTAATTTGCCATACATTTTAATGGAATGGAATATAGCTCGCGTTAGTTGGGTATCCTAACTTGAATTTCTTCCGTGTAGTTTCAACATCAATCCATTATAATATTGAGAAAATTAATCACAGATGGAATATCATTTTTCACTTCAGCTCCAGATCTAATATCTTTCAGTAGGTGGTATACACAAATTCCACCGAGAGGGCTAAGTTAAAAATTGACAAAATGAAAAAAACACCATCTCATGCGTAAACATGCCTTATTCTTTCGAAAGTCGGATTAATAAATGGAATTAACTGTAAGCAAATAAAATTGATCTGAAATAGGTACAAAAATAAATTCTATACCCTTTTGTCACTGCTGGAAGCGCCCTAAGTCACTTTTTTCATCTGAAAATGACGTGATGATCTAGAAATTATACAAATACGTTGCTCATTTTTGTGTAATGGAGTTCAATGGTTGTAGAAATGTATCCTAAATGCTTACCATTTGATAATATGAGAATTTCTAAAGTATATTTGATACTTGACGAACGTTTAAACCTTCAATTACAAATTTCAGTAAACGAAAAACAATGATGCAATTATCAAAGCGAAGCCCTGACTGAATGTTCCAACTGCCCCTCATCGTCTTCGAAACCCTTTTAAAACATCAATTGAAAAAAAAGGATGTTCTTAGCGTCGAGTAAGATATTTACAACACCTAAGATATTTACAAAGATATTTAGAAAGATATTTGGAACAATTTATAGCGTATTAAATAGACCTTTAGCCCTTTAAAATCACCAAATTATTGCGCGCGTATTGTCCCAAATTGGCCAATTTTTTTTTCAAACCCCTAAAACTTTACAAAAACTGATTACAGGTGAAATATCTTTTTAAAACTGAATTAAGGCAACCTATCTATCCAATACAATTAAAAATATCGGCCAAAAATAGCTAGTTAAAAAGTAGAAACTTCGTCTGGAGAACAAAATGACCTCGAGCACAAATTTTCTTCGAAAGTCGGAAAGAAAAAAATTAACTTTGAACTATAACAGCGACGAAAAAGAACAATCAAGCTGAAAATTGTGTGTGGAAAAATTGAGCAAAATATTTAAAGGGGGCTTAAAGTAAGCTAGGATTAGGTTAAGGTTTGGTGCAAATTAATTTCTAATCGAGCGAGTCTTAAGTTACCAAGTTTTCGTCGACGCCAATATACCCCTAACAAGGAAAAAGGCGAAGCAATTTTAGTCAAAATCTTTTCAAAAGTGTCTCAGTAATTCGTTTTTGGTGGATTTTTTTTAAAGCCGGTGTTTCAGAAAACGTTGATTCACATGTGCTCGTTACAGGAATTGGGAAGCATCGAGTTAGGTATTTGTTCCTAATAGGAGAATTCTAGATTGTTTAACGTTTAGATCTATTTTATTAACAAATGCTGAAACTTGTAATTGAAACTTAGCAATTTGTCAAAAAGCTGTTATATTATATTGTAAAATCTATACATTATCAAACCATTAGCAAACTCCTTGGATCGGATTAACATTTAAAAGAATGTCGAAAATTTGTCAAACAAACGAACCCGTTCTTTTCTTCGTGGAGACCCTGGAATTTGGGAGCAGAATTTGGTCTTTTGTGGATGTCTTCTGGCCCGTTCGAACAGATAGAACATGCGCATAAGTCGAGGTTTTTTGCTGGTTATCAGCAACACTCCTTCTTCCAACAAGAGACAATATTTGCCAACCCAAAAGTAACCTTCTTCCAGTTGAAAAACGCCCCATTTTTCTCCAGGTGCCACTTCCATGTTTTTCTTATGTCTGCAATGCCTGTCAGTGTTGAAAGGTTCCTTTCGCGGTTTGTAATAACCAGGCGGTAAACAGTAAAGTTTTCTCAACGAGCGCTGCTTTTTTTCACCGGGAGCCAGTTCCAACAGTTCAAAGGTGACTAAAACTGAATACTCCTCCAACATATAATGAGGAAACAACTTTAGTTTGATCAATTCTTGGGTTTGACCTTCGAATTGACGAAGGGGAAGAACATCTGTCATTAATTTGCACTTTCCTAAGTACTTCGAGTAATCATGTTTTATACAATTAAACGAATATCCACCAGGCATTGTTCCATCCGCTTCAAAAGTTTGCAAATCGGAATCCAATTTGCTTAGAGGTTTAGGCCAGAGTCTCCGCTCGAGCTCTTCCTGGTTGGTATCGGCTGGCTTTCTCAAACGGTCCCATTCGCGCTCGTAGTATGCTTTCGCTTCCGTCGACTGAAGATCGAACGCGGGCGGGTTGAAAACTTGCCGTATGAATCGAGATCCCCGTTGTGTTTTCATTTCACTTGCGTCCCAGCTAGGATGCGAGGTTAGCCAATTTTTTTTCGCAAATGCTATTAAAATGCTAGAAAAACGGAAAATCTTTAAATGATTAACAGCCCTGGTTGCTCGAATTATGTTTTGACCGTCTGGGGTGGATCAAATGTCCAAATCCAAGTTAAATAGTTTGACCATGTTTTTTGATAAGTAAGACAACCAGCGTCAATACACGATTTGACCAACGTAAATTTTTTTCTCCAATTTTTTAAAAGTTTTTTTTTGAAAATAAACAGCTGCCAAAAAATCTCAAAATATGATATAACTCGTTGTCACCTTTTGTTTCATCTGAAAACAGTTTTCCAACACTAATAATGTTTCATAGAAATGTCTTAGAATTACTTGGACGTCGCATCCAGTTAAATCATCAACCTAAAACAATGTGGCCAAATGTTTACTGACAAAAATTATATATCACAAAAAAAATACGAAGAAATCATATGAAAAACAATCAAAGCCTAAACTGATTCGGAAACAGTAAAGCAAATTAAAGAGTTTACATGTGGAAAGTAGCAATTATAAGCAATGATTTAGATGCCAGGTCAAAAAGATTCGAGAAAGTCTATCAATGTCGAGCAAGGTCGACAGCGACCGTAAATGAAATATTTTGAAAATTTTGAGCTGAAAAGATACTTTATCTAATGGAGAGTTTGTTATTCAAGCGTGTTCGCTTCATAGAAAAACATAGGTTCTTAGTCTGGACAAATTTGCTAAATTAAAAGGCCTGTTATTAGATCTTCACATTTGTACTTTGTTTGACAAATGTTTTCGATTATTTAATTGGCTATAGCCTTGCGTGTGTTATAATTTACCGTGTTTTTGAAAATTTGAAGCACCTTACGAAATGATAAAAAGTCTAAATGTTTTTCATCCAGTTTTTGTATGATTAAAAAGGTGTCTTGCCTCTTCGTTTTTCGGCAAAAATTGGATTAGTCAGGAGACTTTAGTTCAAACTTTGCATTTTTGTGGTCTAGAGAAAAATATCCTAATCTTGTTAATGCAGCTCCATTTAAGTGGTCTGTTTTAGGTACTCTGCGTATTTGCTTGCTTGACTCGAACGGCACCAAATAATGGAAGAGAATAATTGAGCTGATCATTTTCTATGTTTCTTAGCGTTCTAATACCCGATATAATTGCTTTTGGTTAAATTGCTTAACTTGCTTTTGATTTCCCGTACAGCAGCGGGCTCAGAAGACATTTCTTCATTGATGGAGTCGACCCAGAAAAAAAAACGATACTGTGATTATTTTGGTACCAGGGTGAATGCTGATTGAGTTTATGTCTATGTCCGGGGTGGCTCACTCATAAAGTAATTTCAGATAAGGTACACCGTCTGTTCGTCACGCTATCATATTTTCGGCCGGATAGATCCGTGCAATTTCTTAGTCTAATACTGATCTTAATCTTACTCTTACATCTCATAGTCTGAATAGATCTAGTGCATACTTGCGAGTTAGATATCAGAAACTGTTGTGAAGTGTATTTGCGAGTTAGATATCAGAAACTGTTGTGAAGGAAAAGCACTGTCTTCTAAGTTAGAATTAATTTGTTCTGTTGCTATAACTATGAGTAGTTTCAGCGTTACAAATTATTGTAAAGGTTAGTTATGGACCATGATTGGTTAGTTAGAAATATTATATAGAGATCAATGATAAAATATCAATGATATAATTGGATATACATACTAGTTTTAAACTGGTTCCGCCCATTCGAGGTTCAGAGAGTTTTAAGTTGTACTGTTTATTGCAGTGAAGGATGGATGGAGAGATTTCTTGGTTTTTGGAGTAGTTTTTTCTGAAGCAGTGAATGCGTGAGAGAAGGGGGAGAAATAGTTGTTCGTGTTTTGGAGTAAGTGTCTTCATAGAGAGAAGGGGACAGTTGCTCGTTTTTCAGTAGTGGGTCTCGTATAACCAAGATTGTCTAGAGTGATTGTGTCAAAACTTCAGGTTTATGCAATGCTGTGTTGATTTCGTTAAGCTAGAGCGAGACTACGTGCAAGATGGAGTTTGACTTCTTTGTGTGAGGCGCCAAGTGACTGGGATCCGTATATGAAATCAACATCGAGTTAGCCATTGTTCTTCTTCGAGGTACTTTTGCTACGATGTTGGGTCTAGATTTTAATCCTGTGAGTGTTGTGACTACGGCGATAAACCATTAGATTTGCTATTCCAAAGTGTGAAAATCGGCGAATTTTCATCTCCCTTTGCTGCTCGTTCCTTTTTTTCTAAGAATTTTTTTTACATTGCCTATTTATATCTATATCTTGTTAGTGAGATCAGTTTTTCTTATGATAATCAGTTGTTTTTGCTTTTTAGCGTTTTTATTTAATTTCGGTTATTTCAAAGAGTCGCTCACCCTAATTCAACAGTCGTCAAAAATAAGAGTGCGTGTCGTAAGCGTGGTGTAGCGTGGTGGGTTGAGCCGGCTATAGAGCACACTCAGGACTTCCTCATACTGATGGATGAGGCCAGTTAGGGGAATATAATTTAACAGTCTCTTTGAGCAGAGGTTCTTTTCGTATTCAACTTTTTGTTCTGTTTTATCAGGTGTTTTTCTCTTTTTTTTTGTTTGGTTGAGTCGTTTTATCGAAAATAGGTTGTTGTGTTTTGGGTTTCTCTTTTGGGTTTCTGAAAACTGAATTTTATTTGTTAAACAAATCTACGTGGGCAAGTTAATGATTTTGCTGTGAAAAAAGTGCGTGAAATGTGGGCGAGTAAATGAGAATTGTTTGTTTATAAAAGAAGCACACGTAAAAAGGCTAGTTTTCTTCAATTTATTTTGCATTTTTATTTTACTACTTTTCATTTAAACCTTACACAAAATTACCAATTTATTGTGTTTGTTTTAAAATTACTTCGCTAAGAAAATTTATTGACATGGTTAGAAACAAATTTAAAAGTTGAATAATAGTTTTTTTTTGTTTTATTTTATCCTTTAGATGAGTGCTTGGTGAAATTTAAAGAAAAAAGAAAAGTGGAATTTAAGAAAAAGAAGTTATTTGATTTGATGCAGTATGTGAAGTTTAAGAAGAAGGTGATGTGTATTTTGAGTTAATGAACATAAAACAATGGTGTACATTACGGGATGGTGAATTATGTGTGTACTGTCTTTGTATAAAATTAAAATGTGTGCACGTGTGGGTTATTTTGGTTATAGAGTATCTCTTTCTTTTGGTGTGAGGAAGTTAAATATTATTGCGAAGTGTTGAATTTATGGAAGAATGGTTTATAATCTCGAGTGTTTTTTATGGTGCGTGATCTATGATATGGTCGAATTTTTCGTTTGTGCTGTCCAGATGGAATAAATATTCTAATTTCATGAAGAGTTTTTCAGTTAGTTGTGGGTTAATGTTAGAATCATTGTCGTACGGACAATCTTCCATATACCTGGTCACAGTGTAGTCGTATTGGTTAATAGAATATCGATTTGCTTTGGGTGCTATAAATCTGTTTAGTGCTTAATTTAAACCTATGGCGGTGAATAAAGTTTCATGCAGTGCGTCGGTTAGTTGGTGATTGATTGTGTCACAAAGTTCGTTATCATCGGGGTTGTTTTTCAGGGGAATTTTAGTGGGTTAGTAAAGTTGTAATAGGAGATCCAGGATAGTATAGGGAGTAAGATATATATTCATTGACGCATGTTATGTTGATTTTCATTTTCTATGTTGTAGTAAGTATATTGAGGGAACATGCTATGTTTTGAATTATTAAATCTGGGGTATTAGTGTGTTGAGGATAGTGGGAATATAGTCGAGATGATCGTGGGCGACTTAAAGAAATTGAGGTGTAGTATTATGTTGCTTACGTTACCTGAAAACTCTATGTGCTCATGTAGATGCAAAGTGAATCGAGCAAACGGAGGAACTGGAGGTTGAAGCTGAGTGGGTTAGTTTGTGGATTGTTAATGAGTTATTGGTGTCGTTAAATTGTTGTTGGTGAGATGTTAAGTTATCTAAGACATGCTTAACTTATTCATTGGTGATAGGGCTGGGTATATCGGACTCGTTACTTGGCAGAGGGGAGAGGATAGGGGTAGTGTCAGTGTGTAAAGAGGATGGGGGATATGGTTTATCAGGGACATATGGAGTTATGGGTTGGAGAGGTGGCTGAGAAAAATTAGTAGGGCTGAGTTCGGAGTCAAGGTTTTCGTCGGGGGTTTTTATATCAGAATTATTAAAACTACATAAGGTTTCAAAAACTGTTTGTTGGTGAGCTAGAAGAATAACTGGGTAGGGGAGAAGAGGTGAGGTCTGAAATTGAAAAACGGGAATTTTGGCGTTGGAGATTTGATGGATAGGAAAGGGAACGGTTGAGGGATCCAATTGGGCGGCGCATCATAGGCTAAAAAGATGTCCCGTACCACAAAAATGCAACGACGCTGTTTAGTTGAAGTTAACCAAAAATCAGTGCTTTAAAGAGTCATCAAGAAAATTTGGACACACCATTTAAATCGCGTTTCTCTAGTAAAACAGAGACATGATTTTGTATGAATGTACTTACAAATCAAAATTAAACGTTTTGTTTTCAATCAGTTAAAATTGACAAACATTGGGGTATATGAAAGTTGATTTGCTCTTAAGTTGGAGGTGTTATAATGAAAAGACCATAACCTTCTATAAACGCAGTTATTGTCCAGCTCTTTTCGAATCTATAAGCTTCAACTTTTTGATAAAATTGTTTTACGTTAAGCTCTGGATGAGAATGCGATGTCGAGATGGGAAGAGTGGTAAGCAAACCTTTTTCAAAATTTTAGTTCGTCCACCAAGCAAAGTTTTATTGCATTATGGGGCTTTTTTCCACTTTCCTCCCACATTTAGAAAAATTAAAAAGAATTCAAATGGATTCATTTTTTTAATGTCATCAAGAAGTGCATCAAACAAATAATTTTATATGCATTTTTTTAATTTTCTCCACAAAAACTTGCATAAATATAAATCTGACAGAGATCTACGAATTCCCATCGTCTTTTGTTTTCGAAGTTGTCATTGTTCCATAAACATTCCACTCAATTAGTACATGCTACTGTGATTGGGTCTACAAAATTCTGGGATCGCTTCACGGTTTCGTGCGAAAAACCGTTTTTTACAAGATCTGCATAAGATTTTCATTTGAAATGTTTTTTGATCCACGATTAACACTGTCTTTTATCAAAGGTAGAAGGAAATCTTTTGTATGGTTCTCCACAGCTTAGAGGAAACGGTCTCGCGACAAATGCCACAAAAAACGTTTTGTTTGCTTACCGCCCCTCCCCTATTTTACTTTCTTTAACGAAGCAACTTCTATCAAATTCGCACAGTGAACTTTATCCGCCAATTTTCTTTGAATTAGTTAGCAAAATCTGCGCTTATACCTTGTGTTCTTAGTTATCCTAGTCAACTGTTGAACTATGTCTGATACCAAAATCTTTTTTTGCAAAGCTTGATAGTTGTATACTTTTGCTACCAGCGGTACAGAAACACAACAAGATTGCTCGTATCAGGGCGAAACCCTGAAGGTTCCGACTGCCTTTTAAGGTTTATGGAGCAGTAATAACCTAAAAAAAATAAAAGGTAATAAAATATAAAATTAAATTTTTTTTCTCAAAAATTTGAAACTTTTTAAATAAAAATCATCACCCCACACGCCATATAAAGTGTAAAAGGATAAATTTCGCTCCTTGTAACAAATCAATTATGGCAAATAAGCGTCTTTCAACCAATTTGGAATGCTTTCTAAGACGGATTAAATCTCTGCTTACGCGCTAATAGCGCGAAATAAATCGCGCGTTAATTGTCCCAAATTGGCCAAAATGGAAATATTTAAACCCCCATAACTTTACGAAAAATGATAACAGGTGAATTATCTTTTCAAATTAAAGCTCGAAACAGCAAAAAACTTTTGAATGATATAAGAAATTCCGTCAAAAATGGCTAGTTAAAAGTCGAAACTTGTCTGAAGAAATAAAAACCCACCCGAGCACAAATGTTCCGTTACTTTCGTATCGAAAGTCGGAACAATAACTTGTTAGTAGAGCAATTGGGTGCCTTTTAACCATGTTCCCAATTTGTGTTTGTTATCGGCTTTTCAATTCGACTTTCGATATGAAAGTAACGGAATATTTGTGCTCGGGGTTTTTGTTCCGACTTTCGATACGAAAGTAACGGAATACTTGTGCTCGGGGTGCGTTTTTTTTCTTCAGACAAATTTCGACCTTTTAAATAGCCATTTTTGACAGAATTTTTTATATCATTCAAAAGCTATTGTTGTTTTGAGCTTTAATTTGAAAAGATAATTCACCTGTGATCATTTTTTGTAAAGATATGGGGGTTTAAAGATTGCCATTTTGGCCAATTTGGGACAATTAACGCGCGATATATTTCGCGCTATTAACGCGTAAGCGGAGATTTAATCCGTCTTAGAAATAGTTCCAAATTGGTTGAAAGGAGCTTATTTGCCTGAATTGATTTATTAGAAGGAGTGAAATCTTTTTTTTTAGTAGTTTATATGGCGTGTGGGGGGATGTTTTTCATAGAAAAAATTTCAAATTTTAGAAAAAAGTTTTCATTTTTTTATTATATTTAATTTGTTAATGATATTTATTGATGTTATTACTTCTCCAAAAGCCTTAAAAGGCAGTCGGAACATTCAGGGCTTTGCCTTGATACGAGCAGTCTTGTTTTTTTCTTCAGACAAATTTCGACTTTTAAACTAGCCATTTTTGACGGAATTTTTTATGTCATTCAAAAGGTATTGTTGTCCCGAGCTTAATTTTTAAAAGATATTTCACCTGTGATCAATTTGGGACAATTAACGCGCGATATAATTTGCGCTATGAACTTAATGAACAGCAAAAGTGTAAAATTCACGAAAAACGTGCCCGACTCCTATTTTTGACTATGGATTTTATTATTCAGATTTCTCAGCGGAATTGAAAATTTATCAATTGAATCTTTTTTTTTCAAATTGGGTTCATTTTATCAAAAAAATGTCAATCATAATTTGCTCTTGATTTTCAAACAGTTTTAAAGTAATGTATTTTTTATAATTCAAAAATTGGACCTTTTTCTGTAAACTAGCCGGTTTTTTTTTCCGATTTCTTGCGTTGGTTACTCGTTTCAACTGTTAGCTGGCTAAAATTTAATCCTTTTGAAGCGTGAGCGGCAAATTTAATCATATCAATTTGAACTGAAATAAACAGTTTGGGGGAATAAATTTAAGAAATAAAAACTTTTGGAAAGCTCAAAGTTTTCTCTTTTTTTTCGAACAGCTTATATAAAATTTCTTCAGCAAAATGTTTTTGATTGACATTAGAGGACAGTTAGAACATTCAGGGCTTCGCACTGATACGAGCAGTCTTGTTGTTCCGACTTTCGGTACGAAAGTAACGGAATATTTGTGCTCGGGGTGGGTTTTTTTTTCTTTAGACAAATTTCGACTTTTTAACTAGCCATTTTTGACGGAATTTTTTATATCATTCAAAAGGTATTGTTGTCCTGAGCTTAAATTTGAAAAGATATTTCACCTGTGATCATTTTTCGTGAAGTTATGAGGGTTTAAAGATTGCCATTTTGGTCATTTTGACCAATTTGGGACAATTAACGCGCGATATAATTTGCGCTATTAACGCGTAAGCGGAGATTTAATCCGTCTTTGGAATCGTTCCAAATTGGTTGAAGGAACCTTATTTGCCACAATTTATTTGTTACAAGGAACGAAATCTATCTTTTTGTATCTTACATGGCGTGTGGGGTAATGATTTTCTTTAAAAAAATTCAAATTTTAGAGAAAAAAAAATTTCATTTTATTTTATTTTATTTAATTTTTTTAATGTTATTACTGCTGCTCCATAAACCTTAAAAGGCAGTCGGAACATTCAGGGCTACGAGCAGTCTTGTTTGTTTTGGAAAGCGCCATCGATCTTCCTGATCAGTTACTGAAAGTCTCATCCATTCTCCGCAATCACAGATTCGTCTTTTTGGGAGTATTTTCCGATTTTGTAAGAATTTAATTGAATCTTCTTTTGTCGAGCAATGCTTATAGAGCGTGATAAAGTTCATTTTTGTTTAAATTGTAATTCAACAAATGAGCTGTGTCACATGTTTTGAGACTATTCCGGCTGTAATTATATGCATTTTTCACGCTTCCGGCATTTACAATCTAGTTTAGTGAATACAAATTGATTGAACTAACTGAGTTTATAATCAATTTGATATTTTTTTAATTTGAAAAATATTAAAATGAGGGAGGAGGGAGTGGAAAAGAGCTCAATTTAGCATTGTTAAAAAGAAATTTTTTTATATTTGAATCTCAAATATGGGATGCATGGGAAAATTTTTTCTCCTTTTCAGTTCACCTGCAAATATTTAGAAGAAAAGTTAGCTTTTTTTTCCACCTCCCTCGTAAAATTGCGAAATTAAATTGTCCAAAAGTTGTTTACACGGCATTTAGCATGTAGGAAGAAATGTAAAAATTTGTTCATTTGTTCAAGCTTACAGTTTCATTACAGTTTAAAACATGAAAAGTCATATTAAAAAGACTATCTTATATTACATTTCGGAGAAAATCAAAGGGGGAACTGGAAAAGTTAAGAAATTTTTTTTCCTTTTCCCCACACACCTCTCTATCAGCCTTCCCCGGCAACTTTTCTAACCTTCTATTTAGATAGTTGTTTTTCATAATAAAATGTTTATGCGCATGATGAAATGATGTAAAGTATGAAGAATAAATATGTTTGCCATCAAACATATTGGGTCATCATATTTACTGTTGTATAATCTCCGGTTGACACTACAACGCTATGTTGGTTTTTTGTGACGGGGGGGGAGGGCTAAATTAGCCGGCTCTTTTTCCTTCCTTCCACCTGCAAAATTTTATAAATGAAAAATTTGCTCACATGATTCGATTGTTTGGAAAATTGGGCTCTTTTCCAGTTCCCCCCTTCAAAATAACGAGTTTTATATTTGTTTTACGTGTTATTACGGCTAAATGCGTGAAGTTACGCTGTAAATTATGAAGAACAAATCTGTTCAAAATTGTCGATTTGTTCATCACGCCAAATTTCATTGCATTGTGACAACGTTAAATAGACTTTTCAAAACTGAGTTTGAAAGGGGGGGGGAACTGGAAAAGAGCCGAAAATTGGCATACGGACTAATAAAGCCATGGCAAATATATTTGGTGTTCATAATTTACCTTGTAAAATCGCCCGTTACGCCAAAAAAATGATGTTCATGTGAAGTGGGGGGGGGGGGGGGGGGGGGGGGTGAAAGAAGGAAAAACAGCCAATTAGCCTAGCCTCTACAAAAATTAGTTTCATACGTCAGTTTTACTTTCGGGCTCTTTAATAGTCCCCCTCTTTGATTTTTTCAAAAATTTAATATATGAAAACTTAATTAAAACGACTTTTCATGTTATAAACTGCATTAAAACGTGTCAGCGTGAACAGGTGAACAAATTTTCACAACATTTCTTACATGCAAAATGCCATGTGAACAATTTTTCAACAGCTTTATTTTGAAATTTTACGAGGGGGATGGGAAACTGGAAAAGAGCCTACTTTTGTTAATTAAATGGGGTTGTTGTGCTTTCTTGGGGAATTAATGAGGCAATCGGCTGAAAAGCCCAAATTCCTAACAGCAGTTCGTGTATCAGATGATTTAAATAAAGTGTTTTTTTACCACAAAAACTGATTTCTTAATGGCAAACCCGTCTTCCGGATTCATCCATTTTTGATGTCGCCGAGGAACCACATGAACTTTCTCATCTCTTCTGTCCCATGAAAGATCCTCGTCACCCTCAACCTCTGCAGGAAGACTGGGCACAGACCTTGCCGAAGACTTTATCCCTTGGCGTGCGATCGGGTCTTCTGGATAAGTGAACATATTATCCACGTCTTCTCTAGATAAACCTGGTCTGTCACCGATAAGCATCCATGAGTAATCATTATCAGCTGCATTGTATCCCGGAATCACTGAAGGTCGCTGTAACTTCTGTTTCCGACTCCGAGGAAAAGTGGATGTCTGTGGTCTTCCAATTCTGTGATCCCGAACGGACGCGCTATGTTGACTTAACCTTCTGGGGCCAGCAGGCTGAGGAGCAGACGTGTGACCAGGCGCCAATAGAGAATTTGGCTGATTAATCGATCCTCCGGCAGACGAGGGTCCATCGGCAAATGGTGAATTGGGCGATGCTTGTGCTCCACTAGTCATTGGACTAGCAGGAGAAAATGAAAACATATTTCGCATGTTTTGAGAACTGGGCATCGGGGTGTCCGGACTCATAGGAGCAGTAGAAGAACCGATACCTTTTTGCGGCGTCGAGAGTCCCAAAGAGGCCATCATACCTGATAATCGAGGAGTCCGCAGCAAGCCAGAGGTACTGGCTGACGTTGTCGGAGTATGTGGGGGTCTGCTAATTTGGCTTTGTATGGAGCTCATGTCACCTGCCGGGTGTGGCTGATTAGAGCTGCTTGAGTGACCTGGGCGAAATGCATGATTGAGCATCACAGTGCAATCTTCAGTAGATGGTCCTGCATGAGATGTCGATGAGGACGAGGAGGGGATTGGAGACAAAGATGCTAAGCCGGCTTTTTTCGTTCCCTCCCCGATTACAACACCCCCCCCCCCCCCCTAACTGGCACCTCTAATCTTTTAACATTAACTATATTGTAATATTGGCAGCTCTTGTACATGGATTTTTTTGAGCTTGTGTTAAACTTGTTCAACGAGCTGCATAAGACAAAACAAAAAGGCTCTTTTCCAGTTCCCCCCCCCCCCCTTTCAAAAAACCGAGTTTTATGTTTGTTTTACGTGTTATTACAGCTAAATGCGTGATGTTACGCTGTTAAATATGAAGAACAAATCTGTTCACAGTTGTCGATTTGTTCACCACGCCAAATATCATTGCCTTATGACAACGTTAATTAAGCTTTTCGAAATTGAATTTGAAAAGGGGGGGGGGAACTGGAAAAGAGCCAACAAAAGCTAGCTGCTAGCCTTTATTACAGAAATATAGATGTGTAGATATCTGAGCGAAAAGTTTCCGAATTGAGTGGCCTTATTCTAACGATTAATACACGGGTTGACCTGCATAGACTAAAAAGGCTAATCATACAATTCCATAAACTAAGTCTATGAAAAAATACTAATCATACACATTTCATACATTTTGCTAAAATGGTGTCGTCGAATTTTCGAAAAACTTTTCTCTTGTTTTGGCATAAAATTCGGTGTATCGTACTAAATGAAAAAGAAAAACTTTTGTCAAAAAATGCTAAGCATACAATTTCCATATATGGAAAATGTATGAATAGCTTTTTTTGATGGCGACGATAAAACTTTTCAAAGTATTTTTGAAATTGCCCGCAAAAGTTTTCTTGTGTTTTTTTTTCAACCGCAAATTGATTTTTGGTCTCTTTTCCAGTCCCCCCCCCTTTGATTTTTTCTGAAATCCACTAAATAAAGGACAGCGAAGAAAGCCAGCAAACCCGAATTAGATGCACTTGAGATATTATACATCGAGGATGTTCCCATGATGGGTCGACGATTTGGGTTGCTCATTTTGTTACTTTTGTTTTTGTTTCCTTTGTTTGATATTTGTCTCCGTGGTTGGTTGTAAAAATTGGTTTGTTATCGAATTTCAGAACTTTTTGAAAATAGTCGGAAAGTTTTTTTTTCTGATCTTCACGTGGCTTTTAATTTTGGTGAATTTGACTCCTGGAAAGTTCCAAAGCTAAGCAATTACTTAAATTCTTTAAATATAAAATTGAATACTGCGGAGCAATTTAAATTGTATCACCTCAACTGAATATTGAACAAGTTAAAATAATATCAAAAAAATTTTTTAGTCATAAAGTATCTTTATAAAAAACTAATTAGTCTGAAAAATGAAAAAATTAACATCCCCTTTCCGACATACGTGAAAAGAAGGATCTAAAACATTTCGTTTCTCAGACCAATTATTTTTATACTGGTAAAATTGATATCAATTTTCAAAAAAACTATTTCTGCCTTGGTGACGAGCAGAGCTTATTTCTAATGGTGTTCTATTAATTTGGGTCTTGGTTTTTTCGAATCTTTTCCCTGGCCCCTCCTCCACTTCACATAAGCATCAGTGTTATGGTGTAAAAAGGGTTTTATAAGGTTAAGTATGAATACCAAATAAATTGGACGTGGCATTATTAGTCTGCATGCCAATTTGAGCTACTATCAATGGGACAATGTGAACAGAAAAAATATCTATGAGGTTGCGCAGCTGGGGGAAGGAAAAAAGTTGACATTTCTCTTCTTTTCTACCCTTTACCGAATATCATCTTAATAGTCTTAATTTTGTATATTTGGCCTGTTTTCTTTATTTGCCTGCTGTGCATTTTTTTAAATGTAAATTGGTTTTTATAGTTTTCTTGATGTGCAGGACCATCAATCTGGTCTTCAAAACTTCAAGGTATCGAAAATGTATCTATCCGAAAATGGCCTTTACCTTCCTCGAGAAAATACTAAATCTGCACCAGAGGGGTTATAAACACTTGAGAGTTTATTCAGAAGAAAGCAAAAAATCGGTTTCAAAAATGAAGCAATCTGATAATGTTTTTGCGTTTGAGCGGGATGTCATGCAAACTTTTCTTCCAAAGAAAATTTGAATAGCAAAATGAAATTAAAAAAATTCATGAATTAGCTGTGATTCAAGCAGGCTTGCTTTCACATAGCTGTCTTCAATTTCTTAACAAATGATGAATCGAATTATTGGTTTCTTTTTGATGTGGTGTTTCGATTAGTTTTTTCAAAGTTTTTTTTTAATTTTAACGAAACTTTGGGTAGTTTTTGGTTGCACCCAGTTCTTGCCCCATTTCGAAATCTCCAAAACTGACCGCACAACTAAAAGTTTACACCACAAACTCGTCTCAATTAGCATTGGTTGATTTTCAAGGAACTGTACTCTCCTGATAAAGTTATTTTTATACCTTTTGATGCAGAGATTTTGGTGCAGATATTTTTACACAAGCAAGATCATTCACTACAAAAAAGTTGGCCTGGTTGTATGGTTTTTGAAGATCTTCTGCCATGAAATAATTTATATTGTGATGAAAACTAACCAGTTTTTCTCGCCTCGAAAACTTCAAACATGACCTTCAAATCTCAACAGAAATTGCTCTTTTTTATCCCTAATAAGAAAAATCTTCTTGTCATTTTTAGTATATTTAGGGGAACTTATTTCCGGAAGAAAAAGCATGTCAATCATTGTTTACTTGTCTGAGAACTCTTTTTAGGTTAACACATTGCTTTTAACCAAAGGTTTAAAAAACGTCAATAAATAAGTTGGATAACTGAAATTTTTTTATCATAACAAAACGTGTTTTCCATATTTACATCGCTTTCGTCAATTTCTATCAACTCAATTTTTTGTCTTTTCAGTTCGAGGTTAAATTGTGCATTCTCTGCATTGTAAGCGGAATCCGCAACAGGCCAAAATCAGATTTATTGCGGAATCCGCTACATTGCTACTTTTCTTTGATCTTCTGTGCTGTTTTGGATTCCACAAACAAATACCTAAATCATTGTACCGCTCAAAATCGCTCCAAAAATAGGCAAATTTGCGGAAACCGCAACTGTATTTGCGGAATCCAGAACAGTTCGTGGAATCCACAAACAAAGAATAAGACATTTGTAAAGTTAAATTGAGCTGTTGCCGAATCTGCAAGTGTAAGTGAAATCCGCAAATTGTAAGTGGAATCCGCAAATTGTAAGTGGAATCAGCGTTTTGTTTGCGGATTCCGTTTACATATATGTTTATATGTGGTAACGTTTGAATTTATATCTTTTATTTACTAGGTGTTCACCAACAAGTTCAATCTCAGCTACTTGATCAGCTACCAGTCTTAATTCCTGTCACCAACTTCGATCTCAATTCCTGTAACCCAAGTTCGATCCCAATTCCTAACCCAACTTCAATCCCAATTCCTGCCATCAATCTCAATTCCTGCAGAGCGAACAAATTGAACAAACTTATGAAGTAAACTCGCATCTAAATTAATCAATTCATTTAAATCAATTAACTCATTAAAATATAAAACAATTATCTGAGTCTTTTGCGAGTGTTTTCAAATTGCGAACATATAATTTGATGAGGCAAAATTTTCGGGAACATATTTTTGTTTTTGCAATTAACCTTTATTTCAGCTGTAGTTGTTCAAGTTTTGTTATTTTTTTCATCTAAAATGGATTTACTCAAATGAGTTTCTCTTAATAGATTATTTACTTTCTATGAGCAAATTATACCAAATAGATAGTTTACTCTTTATGAGCAACTTTGACGGGCCGGCATTTGTTTCAGACTGCATACGGTAAAAAGAATACGGCAAATTACGGTTAACTTAAAGTGCTCAAATAACAACAAACAGTCATAGCAAAACAGTCATGACAACAAACAGTATAAACAGTTCAAAATGTTCGTTCCAAGTCATTCTAATAACTCGACCATATTATGTCTAAATACTTCTCGCTAGTTATCTACCACGGCATGCGTTGAACTTGAGAGATTTGATCAGAGTTGTCTAGCTCACGTTCGTTTTTTGCTGGCAACTAATCCCATTTCCCCCCAGCACATAATCCCAAGATTGATGGCATCCAAAAAGTCCTTAGGCTAAACTGCCCGAAGATATAGCAGCACACTGTGTGGATGATAAACCAATGGCCTTTCTGGTTACTGGTGTAGCTGGAACAAATATGAAAGTTTGCCCTGTTTTTTCTTCATCAAGCCAACTCATCGTTTTATTGGCAAAAATGGCGCAAAAAGTTGGCTAATTGGATGAATAATGTACTCAGATCGCAGCTAAAATTGTTCTAAAACGAAGCACAAAAGAATAAACGAAAAAATCATATTTGTTTTTGGAAAAACAACGAAAATGAAACAAACAGCTAAAAATACCAAAAAATACGAAAAAATCTTCTTCAGCAAGCTGGGCCAAAACAAAAGGCATTCTCAAGGTGACAGCCGCATGTCCAATGGAACTCGTTCCAGAAAATGCTCGTTTCTTCGAATAATCGAAATTCAAAAAATCAATACGGATTTTTTCTCCGGCGCGCAAGATAGTCGATCCTAACAAAATCACAAGTTACAGTACGGTGTATAGTTAGAATACGGTATATTAAATACCGATAAAATAAGAATTGGTTGCATCCGGAAATGCAATATAAGTTTTCAGGATATCAGATGAAATCCATGATTATACAGAATATAAGGATAGTTGAATGAGGTTAAACAGTAGATTAGTTACACATTTGATTAGCTACAAGATAATTTTCCCTGTGTTGGAGCAAACTTCAAGGGCATGTCATTTTCTGGCAACTCAAAATAATCAAGGCGTCTCAAAAAATCGTCCTGCGGTTTTTCCTCCTTGTTTATTTTTTTGGCCTTGTGCTCTGAGGGTTTTTGTTTGGGTCTAGGTTTCTCAGTATCATTAATCATGATTTTTATGAAGTCGTCTGGCAGTGATTCTCCGGCGACTCGTTTCCTTGACTCACCTTGTGACTCGTTTCTCAACTCGGAGTACCTAACGTATAAACTGCCACTGCATGATGGTCCGTTCCCCGCAAAATCTTGAGGTTTGTCGACCAAACGATCTGTGCACTGGGACACGAAAGGGTCGTTGATGATGACAATCCTTTTTTTGATACTCCCAGCATGTTCAAGAAAGACCATCGAGTCCCTGTGCAGCCGTCTGGGTTTGAACGATAGTTTCTCTTTTCTCAAATTCCGCCTTCTGCTGATGACACAAGTTTGATTGTGTTTGTAGACTTTTCTTATAATCCATGCGTTTTTTTTGCTGTATTCTGGTACACTAAAGATGGCACTTCCCGGCCAATCAGACCATTTAATCTTTACGCTCCAATCGCTGATTAGGGATAAATTTACAGCACTTTCCCAGATAAAAGTGACGGCATCGAGATTTTGTACTTTTTTCCTTTACCCGAAAAGCTCTACTTAGCATGATGACATGGATGAAAGACTCTAATATATGGCTGAACTGATGAGCGATTGAATGATTGAAATGAAATGAGTCTTGGTTCAAGAATCGACTAATGACAGTTTCCCTGATGCAGGACTAATGCGTCACTTATAATGACGGCTTCACTGATAAGAACTGCACTGTCTAGTTCCGCTTATCAGTATGACGCCTTCATTATCAAATAGCCTTCTTATCTTTAAGCAGTCATTATTGCATAGATGCTACAGTCGCCTGGTGTGCTAAAAAGAGTGGAAAGCGTCGAAGCTATTCCTTTGTGGACTCTTATCTTGATATTCTAGTGTTTCGATTAATTTGGTGCTGATAAGCGGTAGGAGCTTTGCCGCTAAATTGGAATCAGTTCACCCTCATCTTGTGCTCAATATAAGTAGCATCTCTCATTTTTCATCCCATAAGTAGAAACTTACGGAATCAAGTTAAATGTTCAACGCCGAAAGCTCAAGTTCCGTGCCTTCCAGTTCTCCATCAGCATTTGCAGTGCCTTCTAACATCTCCGAATTTTCCATAGCCATCTGTTTTTCCCCACTATCGAGATGTTGAAAGACAACCACATGACCATGAAAGGCGAACCTACACTCCCACGGACCCACGAGCCGTTGATCTCATTGAATCACAAGACCACAGGAACGACCCGCCAACAGAAAGCCGCAAAAGGGATCATGCAGAGCCAGATAATGTGGGCGAAACTGTAAGTTGAAGAAAAAACTTCAAATGTAAACACATTAATCAAGCCTAAAAGGTTTTGGTCAACCAAATATTGAAACTAAATCATATTCATTTTTAGCAACCTGGAAAAGGCTCCCGAGCCAAAAACCCGATAAAAAACGAGACTCTCAAAGATATCATTTTACAGAATGTCGAGAAGTCGAATGACTGCGCCGATACAAAAAAACGGAACCTTGACCCACAAAGAGCAATTGACCGTGTTCAGGGCCATTGTCACGTTTCTGTTCACGTGCACAGGGATGCTCGAGAAAATGATCATCAACACCACGGTACATGCTGTCGTCCAGGCGTTTGTCGACATGGAGGGAAAAATGAAGACAAAACCGTGGAGCTGAGCTTAGAACCAGCAACCTGTAAGTATCTTTTTAAATCTAAAACACTGATTTGATAAAAACACTGATGACTCGATTTGATGACTCAATTTTTTAATGTCAACTTCTCGCGTCTCCCCCTGGATTCCAGTCTGGCTAGTACAGGGTATGAAATTGTACTATACGGAGGCCAGAACCCATTAAAAGAGAAGAAAAATGAACTATGATGTTCAGCGGGCTTTTCGGGACACCAAAAACCTGGTGAAAACCTAACTGTTTTTCGTCAATTCGTTTGGGAACGCGGTGTTCCGAGTTGCTCCACTAGTTGATCAGTTCAAACACCAGGTATATCAATCGATATAAAGTTTTAATTTTTTCCAAAGGGATTTATTTATCAAAACAGAAACCGACGTGGAATCACATGTAATCATTTTGATTTTTATAAAGATTAGCATCATAAATCTGGAACAGCCGAAGCTCTGCCTCGCACGTAAGATTGCGAGGCTTATGCCTTTGTCTACCAACGCTACGTTAGAGATGGAAAAGCTGAAGAAGCAAGCTTCAAAATTTCACCAGAAGTTGAACGGATACACCTTTGGAGGTTCTGTTGGCAGTCCGATCCCGACAAAATTCTCAACGTTATTTTCGCCAGGTGCAGCGCGCACAGATCTTCGTTCAGCAGATGGCGACTTTCCATGAGCTGTCAAGTAAAGTTACAAACTTTTACTGAAAGCAGAAGTAGGCAACCCATGACCTGAAGTAGGTGGTTGACCATGTGGCAAAGCTGCTTAAAGATGGATCAAAGAGAAAGTTTCAGCCGCTTGAGAAAACCACAAGCATGAAAGTATCGCCAACGACATTGAGAGCTTTCCATATGAGGTTCAGGAAGAGTTGCAGAGTCGTGCATTGACCCGGAGCTGCTTCAGCATATGTGATGTGATATTTCCAAGATATACTTTATAATTTTATTGACTCGATAAATATATCGTACTAATTAAATTTCATTTTTTTGAATTAGTAATTTGACTTTCTTTTTTACTAGGTTTGATTGCTTTGCAATCGTTCAAGAAAGATGACGTGGTGGTGGATTACCACGGCCAAGTAGTCACCATCATCAATGTTGACCAGTACTGCCTCCAACCAGGAGTTCTAAGTGGATATGTATTGAAAATTGCGGGTCCTCCTAGGCGATTGATCGACACTTCAAATGAGGAGTGCCCTCTACATAAATGGAACGTTTGCCTGGGTCGTTTAACAAACCACGCCACACAGAAGGAAAATGAGGCCAATATGAAGATGGTAAAAGTTGTATTTTTCAGCATAGGTAAAAGAATAGTCATCGTAAAAGCCAGGATAAACATTGTACCTTTCGAGCAACTGCGCTTTGACTATAGAGACAAGTTGCTCAAGCGTTGTTTGACGACAGCAATTTAATGGATTTTGGGTATTCTACAAAACTTTAAACTCGTTTCGTTCGGGGAACGTTTTATCAGTTTTCGAATCAATTTAGAACTTATAAGAGTTTGCGTTTGTGTTCATGATTTTAGATTTTAAAACTTTAAAAATTTAGTTTAGCCGAGTTGAACCAAAATCAACAACATTGCTAACTTTTTTGTCCCTGGGCATTTTGTTAAAATATTATGCAATTTAACAAGTCGAACTGTTTGGTTTGACATTTTAAATTGATTGCGTTAAACTGCGCGCGTGTCTGTTTTTGACACTGCTACAATTATTTGCTGGGTTATGTCAATAAATAATTATGTAACATATGAAAACTAAATTTCAAAATCGAAGTGACCGTTTTCAATCAAATATTTGAAGTCTAAAAGATTCACATTAAAGAAGATTGGTTAGAAAAAATGGATCCTATAAAATGAAAAAAAGAATGGTAATCTAGATAAAAGGTCAGTAAACCCATATCTTTTCCTGCGATGTGGGAATTTTTAAAATTAAAAGGTAACAGCCTGTGTACCCAACTGATCCTCTACTCCATTGTGTGGCTCCCAACTCTTTGCCCGGCGCCCTGATATGATTGTCTGTCCTTGATCTAAACGATTATCAATAGAGATCAGAAGGTCCCCAGAAAGCGTCCAAAGGGCCGGCGAAGTCTAAATTAACCTCTTCATTAGCAAATGACACTTCCGGTAGTTTGGTCATATGCGCCGATCCCGCGAGGTTGAATCTACCATGAGGTTGAATGTCGCAACTTCCATAGGTATCAACTGTGCAAGTTGACATTAAACTTCGGCATAAGCTATGTTTTTGACGTTTGATCCCTTTATGAAAACTTGTTGTTAAACCTTATTTTAATTGCTTCAAATGTGATTTTATGGCTGCTACGAATCAACTCAAATTTACATTCTAGGGCGTTCACGAATTAATTTGGAGTATGCCATAGTTTTAATTTCAAAACTACGATTAGTTGTCACTGTTAATCCATCCTATAATTAAAATGGAATCAGTTCTTACAAAAACAGCTAATACATAAAATTTATTTTTGCCGAGTTGATTCAATATCAACAAAATTGTTATTTTTTTTTATCCCTGTGCATTTTGTTAAATTATCGAATTGTTTGGTTTAACAGTTTAAGCAAACAAATCGAATTGTTTGGTTTAACAGTTTAAATTGGTTGCGTTAGACCGCGGGCTTGACTGTTTTTGACACGGCTACAAAGATTTGCTAGGGTATGTCAATAATTAATTATGACACATAGGAAAAAATAATTTAAAAGTCAAAACAGCCGTGTTCAACCAAATGTTTAAACTTTAAAAGGACATATCCACAAATTTAGTTAAATAATGATAAAAGATTTGTTCTTGGATTCCACAGACAATGGTTAAGTATTTGTTCGTAAATTCCGCTTTCGTTTTTCTAGCTTTATATTCATTGCTCAATGCTGCTGGGTTATCAAATTACGGATTGACAAATCAAAATGGCAGTTTCAATCAAATCGTTAAATTTTTCTTTATTTTCTGAAAAAGTAAATCCAGGAATTTTTTTAAGTAATGATTTAGGATTTGTTCCTGGATTCCACAGACAATGGTTAAGTGTTTGTTCTTATTTTCCACATTCGTTTTTCTAGCTAGTTTTTGTTCAAGCTGATTAACGATGGATATCTCACTAACAAGCTGCGGAATCTGCTTACTGTTTGTGGAATCAAAAAAACAAACTGTCGCACTCTAATATATAATAATTTATTAGTAAATATTACGTGAGATCACATAAAGCAGCTTCCTGGGTTCCCCTCACCTTTTCCAGAGGTAAGAATTAACCGATATTATGCTGAAGGTATCATCTGGGAGCCACCCAGTCTCATTTTTGCCCGAAAACGGTACAATTATGATACTAAGGTCCACGAATGGGGATCCGCAAAAACAAGTAAAACAAAGAAACTATAATCAGCGTTTTCGGATAAAAGGCCAAATAACTATAAAATTTGATCTTCTATGCGGAATTCGCTTACAGTTAACGAACCGTACAGATTGGCTTTGTAGTGATTATGATTTTTAAGGACCCAACTATCATACTTGTACCCCCAAAAAAATTTCAATTCTATAATTGGGGATCTGTTTTAACTATAACCCCCCTCTGGTAGCTGTAACGAATCTATACCCATGTAAAATCCAGAAAGCGTTTTTTCGCAATGATTTGTTACTCAGAACTACATTTTGTCTTATCCTTAATGCAAAAGGGGGTAAAAAGTTAAAAAGATCCTTTAATGGTAATTATAAAGGCTAGCCGAAGATTAGGGCACGTATACGTTGCCCATGGTTGTTGGTGGTGGTAGCCTCGTAAACCCTTGTTCCGTTTGTTTTGGTTAATAGTGGTTCCGTCTTGTCCCTCGTCGAGTGTTATTGGCCCCCGACGGGATATGTAGGGCATACAACTAGCGTGGGTTACTTGAACATCGTTTTAACACTGGACTCGTCGAAATTGATCACTCGTTTTGTTGTGCTGTTGTGAGGTCAGCATCATACGTCAAGCTAATTAGTTCTTTCAAGAGAGCTCAGCTCTTCCGTTCCTTTGTACTAAGTGAGTTGATTTTGTGCAGCTACACGAAGGGGGTTTTTGGGGTTCAGTATTTGGAATCTGCGGCGATTTTTCAGCTCTCTGTTTCCTTAAAGCCACGATTGCAGAAACCTTACTTTAACCGCCAGTTTGACATTGCTCCATCAAAAATGGCCGCTAGTCATTGACGTAAATAGCTGAAAAATTACTCCCCTGATGTAGCTGGTAAGATGTCGGATCAATAACTGAATCAGAGTAAAGAGAGTCAATTAAGTATTCTAGCTTCAAAAACTTAAAATCATTACCCACAAATTAACGGCACTGGATGGCTACCGGTGACACTTTTTTCTGCCAGTTCTTTCGTTTGGTTTTTGCCCATCATCACTAGACTCCAAATCAGTTGTCGACTCGTTTCCAGCTACTCGGTTTTGCAACCGTTCCTCTACAGTCATCGTTCCTTTGACCAAATCTTTGTCATCTTTCAGCAGAACACAGCAATTAGGTGTTTTGGAATGTCCCAGAAGAATGGTTCGAGCATTGATTTTAATTAGGACAGTACCTCCTAAATCATGGATCCATTTTTCCACCAAAGCTTGTGGTGTTAGATTCGGTTTTGCTTTCTTTCCCGCAACTGCTGCCGCTGTACATCCGAAAGTACCCAACACATAAAATCGCTAACCAAAAAGCAGCAGACTAAATGGACGCTTTTCACCGACGGCAACTTTCGTAAATTCTAGACTTTTTTGGACATATTTGTAAATACGACGGGATAGGATTGGTTCCTCCCAAGACGTCTCCTGTATTGTTCAGAAAACTACGTGTGCACTTGCCAGAATTGATGAACTTGCAAAATGAAAAAAAAAACCTTTCGAGGAACAGTGGGTCTTGGTTATGCAATCTTACTCCGCCTCGCATTGTCCTACTTTGGAAATCCTTGATCGCATGGTGGTTGGAATTTTCGAGAGCTTCGCACAAATGTTCCCAGGGACTTCGTATAAAATTGCTCACCACAAGCTGTGGCATTAGGAGTAATTTTAGTTTGTAGAGGGGGTGAATCATTGTTCTCCAAAGATAAGCACCGAAACTTGATAGTAGATTTCAGCCCACTTTTTGTACTCTGCAGCGTTAAAATCACCTTTGGCTCTGAGTAGTTTCGTGCATTCATTCAAGCACTTTCTCACAAGTTCACTGGCATATTTGGTGGTGATGCACCCGAGGGTTTTTCCAGGAACTTTTGAGACGAGACTCGGTTAGATGGCTTGTCGCACTTTTACAGACTTAACGTACATATCTATATTTTCATTGGGGCGAACAAGAACTTCATTTTTCCATATTCCTTCAAGAGATCTTCAATTTCTGGGCTAGCCTCTTTCACTTCTTCCTCGTCAGCGATGACAGTCAGCGCAAATATTCCAGAAAGAGAGACTGCACCCACTTTGCCAGCTTTGTCTGTTGCTCCTATGCAGACAGCGTTGAAATGAAAAAATGGCTTTTTGGGCCCCCGCCTGGTCAAATTTTCCTCAAAGCGCTGAATGGCAAACTTTTCGTGAGGACGCTTATCATCGGTTGTTTTTGGGACATTTTACAAAGATCTGTTTCCACACATCGTGTAATCATGTGGTTGGCATCTGGACAAACCCATCGAATGTCTTTGATGCTGACCAGTGACGTCTTGGGTAACTCTTTGCTAAATGGCAGATTGAGTTCAGTTCTTTTACCAGTCTCTGGCTCGCAAGTTAGTGGACAGAAGTCTGTAGTGTCATTCGACATTTACAGTGGGATCCACGAAATTGTGCCAGATGACTGCTCATTAGAGACATCAATAACCAGCCGTAACAAAAATGGTGAAGCGCCACTATAGGTCAGCTTTGCTCCTAACTGTCTTAGGGAATTTGTTTGGCTATATAACCAAACCGATTCCTGTTCGCCTGCTGTAGGGGGTAGGGGGGACCAACGTTCTGCTCCATAGCGTATCTGCTGTCATTTCCACGGTACGCTGAAACATTTGTCGCTTAAGTAAGGAAAAAACCACATATCCAGTTTTGCAGACATGGACAGATCCGATTTGAATTTGAGCAGATATAAACTTCGTTGTTGAATTTCTAACTGGCTCCAAAAGGTAAGATCATTCCAAATGCTGATAAAATAATCAAATGGGTATATTCACAAATTTGGATTCTCAGTGCTTTAAGACTTGGTTGTGGATTTCAATTACAATGATTAACTATTTGCTCTTAAATTCCGCACTGGCTTTTGTCTGTACGCAAAATTATTTTGCGCTCTGCTCCATTTGACAAATATTATATTTTGGAAAATACAGTACTGAGTGGAGCCAAAGTGCCTAATTTAGTTAAAGAACAATTAAAGTTATCCATATTGACTATATATAACATAAGCGATGCCGAAACTAACAATCCTAAGAGATTTTTTTCTTAAGTAAATAAAATATAAATTAACTACAACAAAATTGACTTACCTGCGAAACAGAAAACGCTGAGAGTCGACTGTACACTTATGTCGATATCAAAAAGGCTGAACGCGAGCCTGTTAACCTCCACTCGACCAATCTCACAGCTGTCTCCCCTGAAGCTCCGCAACTACTTTGATACTTTGATACAAGAAACTAGGTCACTTCGAAATCCAGAAAAGGTTTTCTCGGGCTCACAGAAGTTTGTAAAGTGAACCATTATTCCGGCGGTTGCTCGACGAATGTGTCTAGGAGACGGAACGAATGATTTGGAGCCTGTAATTTCAAGCCCAGATCGAATATTGTTGATAATATTGTCAACGTTTCCAGTTTTTGTCACCTTAGCCAAATCGTACTTGAAATCTTCCGAAGATCCCCGTTTCCTAAATAGGCGAGTAATCATAAAGTGGGCCGAAAAGGTAAATCTACACTTTTTGCGACCACATTTACCGCGTTTTTACCTCTGGGAGTCCTTTTCAGCTACTTCCATTAGTCTTTGGAGGCTAATTCTATGGCATCGAACATAAACCAAACATGGCGCCAAAATCTTTCCGATCCTTTTGGAGTGCGCCATTGTTGTAATTTCTCCAGTGCTCTCTTCCAAGTAATCATGCGAGGAAGCACATGCTTCGAAAATTGAATATGATGGTGCTTGCATGAGGATGCGGCTGCTGAACTTCTTGATGGTTCTGAGGGTGATGGATGAGCTAATGGTTGTGAGGTTGCTGATTCTGTTGATGTCGGGGTTCTTGATTAGGTTACTAAATGTTCTTAGGGCGGTGCTGATCTTTCTGATGGTTTATAACACTAAAACATGAGTAATCGGGAAGCATTGTTTCTGAAAAGAGAAATTTGACCATGTTCCTCCGGTTTTCGTTCCACGGTATTTCCTTGGAGCCCCATAGAATTAACATCTGCATGATTCCTGCTGCTACTGCAACGGACTTACTGCGCGTTGCCGTGGTATTGCTATTTTTCGTACAAGATCGTCAACTTCCAATGTAGTTTCATCGACCATTTCTGAAACTAGTCTTTGCACTGATCGATATTTGTTGCCAATTCTTTTCCTGCTTTTTCGTCAAGATTTTTGGCATCTACAATTTTTTGATCATTATCTGATGCTATCGAGTAGCGGCTCCACAATTGTTGCTGCACGCTTTTCTCGGTCATCGAAAAGTCATTTGTCGTATCGGACGAGTCGTTCATTTGTATGTCGACTCGTACGCGTCGGTTTGTGCGTCCCAATTCGTATGTCGGTTATTTGTCTGTCGATTCGTATGTCAGTTTGTTTGTCGTTACTTCGAGTCGTATCGGTTTTTGTCGATATTTGTGTCGGTTTTGTTTCTCGGAATTGTTTGTCGGAAACTGAATTCGAAAAAGGTGCATTAATGGAGAAATTTAGAAGATTTTCAAACTGAATTTGAAAGAGGTGCAGTGATGAATGAATAGAGGGTGTCGTTTAAGTTATCGATATCCTTGTAACTACCAATTTGCTTAATTGTGGATTCTGGTGTGATTTTTAATTTAGCCTAACCGGCTTGGCCGAACTTGGGTTAAGCTTCAAAGCGTCATAATTGTTTCGATACTTTTTAAGCCGTCAACTAAAAGAGTCTCTAATTGTTTCTTGAGTTTGATTAATTGATTTTCAACTGTTCAGATTTCTTAATCCGTGATTATCATACGCTCCTCAAATGATTAATTATGGTAATCGGAGAAGATCAATCAATTCTTGAACTACCCAGCTTAACTATACCATGTAATTATACCCTAGGTTATACCCTTCTTTCCTGTGATTTTTAAATTGGCCTAACCGACGTGGCCAAACTTGGGCTAAGCTTCTTAGCCAAACGATAGACTTCATAGCCAACTAGAGTCATAATTGTTTCGATAGTTTTTAAGCCGTCAACTAAAAATGTCACTAATTGTTTCTTGAGTTTGATTAATTGGACTTTCAAGTGTTAGATATCTTAATCCGTGATTTTTACTCTTCAAATGGCTATGGTAATCGCAGGAGATCAATAAATCCTGAAATCTCCAGTTTAATTAAACTTTGCAATTAAACCTAGTTTATACTCTCTTTTTTTGTTATATTGTCCAACATTCTGCTTTCTTGAAAAAAGTTGTAAAATATGTTTCACCCTCTGAAGTATTTTTTTTCTAGTAAACAAATCACTATTTTTCTCATCGTTTCTGAATTGGATGTGTACTGGTGCCGTTTAATTTATTACCCCGCCCCAATTACGGAAATAGTCCGTTCAGTTTTGCAAAATCTCAATACTGACAGGAGTTAATGGCGCCGTTCAATCTATTTCGGCGAATAAATACGGAAGTAGTCGTTCATTCTAGGTTACAAAAATCTCAAATCTTGACAGAGAGGAATGTGTAATGGCACCGTGCAGTCTATTGCACATCCCAAATACTGAAAATCGCAAATCTTGACGGAGACGAGTGTGTAATGGCGCCATGCAGTTTAATGCCCATCCCAAAAGTAGAAATAGTTTGTTCTAGTTTTGCAAAACCTCAATAGTTCTTGTTGCAGTTCAAATCAACCTCAAATACCAATCAGGTCGTTCAAATTTCGCTCCAATTGTGTTCCAATTTACAGTACAAATTTTAACTCAATGAGAAAATCTCAATATATACTGAAAATATTTTTGCAGTTGCAAATTCCCGAATACTGACAAAATCCAAACTACTGACAAAAAAATCTGCAAAATTCCAAATACTGATTATAGTTCGTTGCAGTTCTGCAAAATCCCAATTACCGACAAAATCCCAATCAATGACGAAAAGTTCTGCAAAATCCCAAATTCTGATTATTGTTCGTTGCAATTCTGCAAAATCCCAAATACTGACAATCGATAGTTTGCTGCAGTTCTGCAAAGTCCCAAATACTGGCAATCACAATTACTGGCAATCCCAAATACTGAAAAAAACAATAAATTATCTGTACAACTTTCCCAATCGATTTAGGGGGATAATAACCGGGGATCTTGTTAACTAGTTCTCCCCCTATTGCATTGGGGGTTAGTTAACAAGGTAAAAAACTCGTCGTAGATCATTAGGGGGGGGGGGGAATTAACAAGGTGAAAAATTCGTGGTAGCATATTAGGGGATATATCCTTATAGGGTGATATTCCCCGGGTTGCACCTACTATGGTGGTCAACCCGGATCGTTACAAAGGTACCAGAGGGGAGAAAATAACAAAATCAAAACCGCGGTTTTGGATCCAATTATTTTTCTCCCCTTTATGGTACCTTGTAACGAATGTGCCATCAAGAACTTTAAATTAAATAATTGTTATTGGAACGAAATTAATATTTTGATATTGAAAAACCGCGGTTGATCCTATCAATTTAATTTAAAATTAATTTCAGATCTGATTCGGTTTATTTTCGATTTGATGTCCTCTATCCATTATCGATCAATCCGATATATGACTGGCTTCGAGTGCAAAAGTGGGTTTATCATCATCCTCAACGTTTTTCTTCAAGTGCCTCTTTTTCAAAAAATGGGTAATAAATGATTTCAAGGGTAAAAAAATGTTTTGCATCTCAGATAACCTCTTGTAACTGATTATTTGCAAAGGACGACTGTGCTTAGCTTTCAGTTTATCTATTAATACTAACGGGCCTGATGACCTGGAGGTAAAGAATATGGCTACCAACACAGAGGTCACTTGATCAAATCCGTGGCTCTGCAAGAAGATTTTGAAATAACGAACTAAACGTTCATCACAATAAAGATTAAGGCTCGCATTTCAAAATTGAGGTACCGGTTTCACATCCTGAAGGGTATCACAAATTTGATGTGGCAAAGGTTCTAAAAGTATTGATCATGGATTCTAAATAATTGATATAGACAAGGCTTAAGATTTTGCGGATTCCACTAAAAGTTATTGGCTCCTTTTCGTTTTTCCCACCTCACATATGAATCCATTTTATATTGTAAGGAGGGCTTTGCTTTTGTAACGAGGGCTAACGATATCAGTGCCTAATTATAGTCCGCATACCATTTTTTGTAACAAAATCGATAACGGGACACTTATGAGGTATGCCAATTACCATTGAGAGCGAAGCAGAGGGAGGCAAATTTGATCTGGGAGGATAAATTTGGCAATGATCAGAGTGAGTGAAGGTCTGTGCTTTTGAAATAAGATACGAACTCATCGATCTATATGTTTTTTGATTTCACATTCAAACTCTTTTAGCACTAAGCTAAATAATTCAGTCCACGTCTGCGCAACTAGTCTGTATCACGACAACGACGAAGAGCCATACGACGAGACGGACTACGTAAAAAATGTATTGGGAACCAGCAGAAAGACGACCAAGGCCATCAAGACGACGAGCAAGACAACCTCCTTGAACAAACATGAGCAGTGCAGAAATGGGCATCATCTGACGAATTCCTGTTGCAAGCAGGAACCAAGTGAGCCAGATGCGACGAGCGGGTACAAGCAGGAACAATTGGCGACGGTTTTGTGCAAAATGGAGCCGGAGGATGAGGAACCCGTTTTGAACATTTCAATTGTATGTAACTGGTAATTGGTGTAGGTATGATGCACCTTCAGGTGCCAGGTGGATGTAGGTAAGATGCACCTTCAGGTGAAAGTTGGCTGTAGGTAGGATGCATCTTCATGTGGTTGAGACAAAAACAGAAGAATCAAAAAGAAAACAAAGAATATGAGAAAATTATTTTAAAAACTAGCAAAAAAATCATTCCTCCCTCCTAAAAAACAGAGCCCCCAGGGACACATTCATATTCCGACACTCATAGGCGCACACATTGGGACACATACTCAGACACTCAAAGATGCACACATAGGGACATATACTCAGACTTTCATAGGGGGACATATAGGGACTTATATTCAAGCACACACAGGGGCACACACAGGGGCACATATTCAGACACTCATAGGAGTACAAGTAGGGACACATTCAGAAACTCACAGGGGCACACATAAAGACACGTATTCAGACATTCACAGGGGCACATATAGGGACTCTTACTCAGACGCTCGAAGGTGCACACATAGGGACAGATATTCAGACACTCACAGGGTTACACATAGGAAAACATATTCAGACACTCACAGGGGCACACAGAGACAAATATTCAGTCATTCACAGGGGCAGACATAGGGATTCATGCTCAGGCGCTCAAAGGTGCACACATAGGGACACATACTCAGACACTCACAGGGGCACACATAGGGACTCATAGTGAGACACTCACAGGGTCATGTATAAGGACAAATTTTCAGGACACTCACAGAAGCACACATAAGGACACATATTTAGACACTCACAGGGGCACACTTAGGGACACATATTCAGACACTGGGAGTCCTTTTCAGCTACTTCCATTAGTCTTTGGAGGCTAATTCTATGGCATCGAACATAAACCAAACATGGCGCCAAAATCTTTCCGATCCTTTTGGAGTGCGCCATTGTTGTAATTTCTCCAGTGCTCTCTTCCAAGTAATCATGCGAGGAAGCACATGCCTCGAAAATTGAATATGATGGTGCTTGCATGAGGATGCGGCTGCTGAACTTCTTGATGGTTCTGAGGGTGATGGATGAGCTAATGGTTGTGAGGTTGCTGATTCTGTTGATGTCGGGGTTCTTGATTAGGTTACTAAATGTTCTTAGGGCGGTGCTGATCTTTCTGATGATTTATAACACTAAAAGATGAGTAATCGGGAAGCATTGTTTCTGAAAAGAGAAATTTGACCATGTTCCTCCGGTTTTCGTTCCACGGTATTTCCTTGGAGCCCCGTAGAATTAACATCTGCATGATTCCTGCTGCTACTGCAACGGACTTACTGCGCGTTGCCGTGGTATTGCTATTTTTCGTACAAGATCGTCAACTTCCAATGTAGTTTCATCGACCATTTCTGAAACTAGTCTTTGCACTGATCGATATTTGTTGCCAATTCTTTTCCTGCTTTTTCGTCAAGATTTTTGGCATCTACAATTTTTTGATCATTATCTGATGCTATCGAGTAGCGGCTCCACAATTGTTGCTGCACGCTTTTCTCGGTCATCGAAAAGTCATTTGTCGTATCGGACGAGTCGTTCATTTGTATGTCGACTCGTACGCGTCGGTTTGTGCGTCCCAATTCGTATGTCGGTTATTTGTCTGTCGATTCGTATGTCAGTTTGTTTGTCGTTACTTCGAGTCGTATCGGTTTTTGTCGATATTCGTGTCGGTTTTGTTTCTCGGAATTGTTTGTCGGAAACTGAATTCGAAAAAGGTGCATTAATGGAGAAATTTAGAAGATTTTCAAACTGAATTTGAAAGAGGTGCAGTGATGAATGAATAGAGGGTGTCGTTTAAGTTATCGATATCCTTGTAACTACCAATTTGCTTAATTGTGGATTCTGGTGTGATTTTTAATTTAGCCTAACCGGCTTGGCCGAACTTGGGTTAAGCTTCAAAGCGTCATAATTGTTTCGATACTTTTTAAGCCGTCAACTAAAAGAGTCTCTAATTGTTTCTTGAGTTTGATTAATTGATTTTCAACTGTTCAGATTTCTTAATCCGTGATTATCATACGCTCCTCAAATGATTAATTATGGTAATCGGAGAAGATCAATCAATTCTTGAACTACCCAGCTTAACTATACCATATAATTATACCCTAGGTTATACCCTTCTTTCCTGTGATTTTTAAATTGGCCTAACCGACGTGGCCAAACTTGGGCTAAGCTTCTTAGCCAAACGATAGACTTCATAGCCAACTAGAGTCATAATTGTTTCGATAGTTTTTAAGCCGTCAACTAAAAATGTCACTAATTGTTTCTTGAGTTTGATTAATTGGACTTTCAAGTGTTAGATATCTTAATCCGTGATTTTTACTCTTCAAATGGCTATGGTAATCGCAGGAGATCAATAAATCCTGAAATCTCCAGTTTAATTAAACTTTGCAATTAAACCTAGTTTATACTCTCTTTTTTTGTTATATTGTCCAACATTCTGCTTTCTTGAAAAAAGTTGTAAAATATGTTTCACCCTCTGAAGTATTTTTTTTCTAGTAAGCAAATATTTTTCTCATCGTTTCTAGTAAGCACTTTTTTTCTCATCGTTTCTGAATTGGATGTGTACTGGTGCCGTTTAATTTTTTACCCCGCCCCAATTACGGAAACAGTCCGTTCAGTTTTGCAAAATCTCAATACTGACAGGAGTTAATGGCGCCGTTCAATCTATTTCGGCGAATAAATACGGAAGTAGTCGTTCATTCTAGGTTACAAAAATCTCAAATCTTGACAGAGAGGAATGTGTAATGGCACCGTGCAGTCTATTGCACATCCCAAATACTGAAAATCGCAAATCTTGACGGAGACGAGTGTGTAATGGCGCCGTGCAGTTTAATGCCCATCCCAAAAGTTGAAATAGTTTGTTCTAGTTTTGCAAAACCTCAATAGTTCTTGTTGCAGTTCAAATCAACCTCAAATACCAATCAGGTCGTTCAAATTTCGCTCCAATTGTGTTCCAATTTACAGCACAAATTTTAACTCAATGAGAAAATCTCAATATATACTGAAAATATTTTTGCAGTTGCAAATTCCCGAATACTGACAAAATCCAAACTACTGACAAAAAAATCTGCAAAAATCCAAATACTGATTATAGTTCGTTGCAGTTCTGCAAAATCCCAATTACCGACAAAATCCCAATCAATGACGAAAAGTTCTGCAAAATCCCAAATTCTGATTATTGTTCGTTGCAATTCTGCAAAATCCCAAATACTGACAATCGATAGTTTGCTGCAGTTCTGCAAAGTCCCAAATACTGGCAATCACAATTACTGGCAATCCCAAATACTGAAAAAAACAATAAATTATCTGTACAACTTTCCCAATCGATTTAGGGGGATAATAACCGGGGATCTTGTTAACTAGTTCTCCCCCTATTGCATTGGGGGTTAGTTAACAAGGTAAAAAACTCGTCGTAGATCATTAGGGGGGGGGGGGGAATTAACAAGGTGAAAAATTCGTGGTAGCATATTAGGGGATATATCCTTATAGGGTGATATTCCCCGGGTTGCACCTACTATGGTGGTCAACCCGGATCGTTACAAAGGTACCAGAGGGGAGAAAATAACAAAATCAAAACCGCGGTTTTGGATCCAATTATTTTTCTCCCCTTTATGGTACCTTGTAACGAATGTGCCATCAAGAACTTTAAATTAAATAATTGTTATTGGAACGAAATTAATATTTTGATATTGAAAAACCGCGGTTGATCCTATCAATTTAATTTAAAATTAATTTCAGATCTGATTCGGTTTATTTTCGATTTGATGTCCTCTATCCATTATCGATCAATCCGATATATTACTGGCTTCGAGTGCAAAAGTGGGTTTATCATCATCCTCAACGTTTTTCTTCAAGTGCCTCTTTTTCAAAAAATGGGTAATAAATGATTTCAAGGGTAAAAAAATGTTTTGCATCTCAGATAACCTCTTGTAACTGATTATTTGCAAAGGACGACTGTGCTTAGCTTTCAGTTTATCTATTAATACTAACGGGCCTGATGACCTGGAGGTAAAGAATATGGCTACCAACACAGAGGTCACTTGATCAAATCCGTGGCTCTGCAAGAAGATTTTGAAATAACGAACTAAACGTTCATCACAATAAAGATTAAGGCTCGCATTTCAAAATTGAGGTACCGGTTTCACATCCTGAAGGGTATCACAAATTTGATGTGGCAAAGGTTCTAAAAGTATTGATCATGGATTCTAAATAATTGATATAGACAAGGCTTAAGATTTTGCGGATTCCACTAAAAGTTATTGGCTCCTTTTCGTTTTTCCCACCTCACATATGAATCCATTTTATATTGTAAGGAGGGCTTTGCTTTTGTAACGAGGGCTAACGATATCAGTGCCTAATTATAGTCCGCATACCATTTTTTGTAACAAAATCGATAACGGGACACTTATGAGGTATGCCAATTACCATTGAGAGCGAAGCAGAGGGAGGCAAATTTGATCTGGGAGGATAAATTTGGCAATGATCAGAGTGAGTGAAGGTCTGTGCTTTTGAAATAAGATACGAACTCATCGATCTATATGTTTTTTGATTTCACATTCAAACTCTTTTAGCACTAAGCTAAATAATTCAGTCCACGTCTGCGCAACTAGTCTGTATCACGACAACGACGAAGAGCCATACGACGAGACGGACTACGTAAAAAATGTATTGGGAACCAGCAGAAAGACGACCAAGGCCATCAAGACGACGAGCAAGACAACCTCCTTGAACAAACATGAGCAGTGCAGAAATGGGCATCATCTGACGAATTCCTGTTGCAAGCAGGAACCAAGTGAGCCAGATGCGACGAGCGGGTACAAGCAGGAACAATTGGCGACGGTTTTGTGCAAAATGGAGCCGGAGGATGAGGAACCCGTTTTGAACATTTCAATTGTATGTAACTGGTAATTGGTGTAGGTATGATGCACCTTCAGGTGCCAGGTGGATGTAGGTAAGATGCACCTTCAGGTGAAAGTTGGCTGTAGGTAGGATGCATCTTCATGTGGTTGAGACAAAAACAGAAGAATCAAAAAGAAAACAAAGAATATGAGAAAATTATTTTAAAAACTAGCAAAAAAATCATTCCTCCCTCCTAAAAAACAGAGCCCCCAGGGACACATTCATATTCCGACACTCATAGGCGCACACATTGGGACACATACTCAGACACTCAAAGATGCACACATAGGGACATATACTCAGACTTTCATAGGGGGACATATAGGGACTTATATTCAAGCACACACAGGGGCACACACAGGGGCACATATTCAGACACTCATAGGAGTACAAGTAGGGACACATTCAGAAACTCACAGGGGCACACATAAAGACACGTATTCAGACATTCACAGGGGCACATATAGGGACTCTTACTCAGACGCTCGAAGGTGCACACATAGGGACAGATATTCAGACACTCACAGGGTTACACATAGGAAAACATATTCAGACACTCACAGGGGCACACAGAGACAAATATTCAGTCATTCACAGGGGCAGACATAGGGATTCATGCTCAGGCGCTCAAAGGTGCACACATAGGGACACATACTCAGACACTCACAGGGGCACACATAGGGACTCATAGTGAGACACTCACAGGGTCATGTATAAGGACAAATTTTCAGGACACTCACAGAAGCACACATAAGGACACATATTTAGACACTCACAGGGGCACACTTAGGGACACATATTCAGACACTGGGAGTCCTTTTCAGCTACTTCCATTAGTCTTTGGAGGCTAATTCTATGGCATCGAACATAAACCAAACATGGCGCCAAAATCTTTCCGATCCTTTTGGAGTGCGCCATTGTTGTAATTTCTCCAGTGCTCTCTTCCAAGTAATCATGCGAGGAAGCACATGCCTCGAAAATTGAATATGATGGTGCTTGCATGAGGATGCGGCTGCTGAACTTCTTGATGGTTCTGAGGGTGATGGATGAGCTAATGGTTGTGAGGTTGCTGATTCTGTTGATGTCGGGGTTCTTGATTAGGTTACTAAATGTTCTTAGGGCGGTGCTGATCTTTCTGATGGTTTATAACACTAAAAGATGAGTAATCGGGAAGCATTGTTTCTGAAAAGAGAAATTTGACCATGTTCCTCCGGTTTTCGTTCCACGGTATTTCCTTGGAGCCCCGTAGAATTAACATCTGCATGATTCCTGCTGCTACTGCAACGGACTTACTGCGCGTTGCCGTGGTATTGCTATTTTTCGTACAAGATCGTCAACTTCCAATGTAGTTTCATCGACCATTTCTGAAACTAGTCTTTGCACTGATCGATATTTGTTGCCAATTCTTTTCCTGCTTTTTCGTCAAGATTTTTGGCATCTACAATTTTTTGATCATTATCTGATGCTATCGAGTAGCGGCTCCACAATTGTTGCTGCACGCTTTTCTCGGTCATCGAAAAGTCATTTGTCGTATCGGACGAGTCGTTCATTTGTATGTCGACTCGTACGCGTCGGTTTGTGCGTCCCAATTCGTATGTCGGTTATTTGTCTGTCGATTCGTATGTCAGTTTGTTTGTCGTTACTTCGAGTCGTATCGGTTTTTGTCGATATTCGTGTCGGTTTTGTTTCTCGGAATTGTTTGTCGGAAACTGAATTCGAAAAAGGTGCATTAATGGAGAAATTTAGAAGATTTTCAAACTGAATTTGAAAGAGGTGCAGTGATGAATGAATAGAGGGTGTCGTTTAAGTTATCGATATCCTTGTAACTACCAATTTGCTTAATTGTGGATTCTGGTGTGATTTTTAATTTAGCCTAACCGGCTTGGCCGAACTTGGGTTAAGCTTCAAAGCGTCATAATTGTTTCGATACTTTTTAAGCCGTCAACTAAAAGAGTCTCTAATTGTTTCTTGAGTTTGATTAATTGATTTTCAACTGTTCAGATTTCTTAATCCGTGATTATCATACGCTCCTCAAATGATTAATTATGGTAATCGGAGAAGATCAATCAATTCTTGAACTACCCAGCTTAACTATACCATATAATTATACCCTAGGTTATACCCTTCTTTCCTGTGATTTTTAAATTGGCCTAACCGACGTGGCCAAACTTGGGCTAAGCTTCTTAGCCAAACGATAGACTTCATAGCCAACTAGAGTCATAATTGTTTCGATAGTTTTTAAGCCGTCAACTAAAAATGTCACTAATTGTTTCTTGAGTTTGATTAATTGGACTTTCAAGTGTTAGATATCTTAATCCGTGATTTTTACTCTTCAAATGGCTATGGTAATCGCAGGAGATCAATAAATCCTGAAATCTCCAGTTTAATTAAACTTTGCAATTAAACCTAGTTTATACTCTCTTTTTTTGTTATATTGTCCAACATTCTGCTTTCTTGAAAAAAGTTGTAAAATATGTTTCACCCTCTGAAGTATTTTTTTTCTAGTAAGCAAATATTTTTCTCATCGTTTCTAGTAAGCACTATTTTTCTCATCGTTTCTGAATTGGATGTGTACTGGTGCCGTTTAATTTATTACCCCGCCCCAATTACGGAAATAGTCCGTTCAGTTTTGCAAAATCTCAATACTGACAGGAGTTAATGGCGCCGTTCAATCTATTTCGGCGAATAAATACGGAAGTAGTCGTTCATTCTAGGTTACAAAAATCTCAAATCTTGACAGAGAGGAATGTGTAATGGCACCGTGCAGTCTATTGCACATCCCAAATACTGAAAATCGCAAATCTTGACGGAGACGAGTGTGTAATGGCGCCGTGCAGTTTAATGCCCATCCCAAAAGTTGAAATAGTTTGTTCTAGTTTTGCAAAACCTCAATAGTTCTTGTTGCAGTTCAAATCAACCTCAAATACGAATCAGGTCGTTCAAATTTCGCTCCAATTGTGTTCCAATTTACAGCACAAATTTTAACTCAATGAGAAAATCTCAATATATACTGAAAATATTTTTGCAGTTGCAAATTCCCGAATACTGACAAAATCCAAACTACTGACAAAAAAATCTGCAAAAATCCAAATACTGATTATAGTTCGTTGCAGTTCTGCAAAATCCCAATTACCGACAAAATCCCAATGAATGACGAAAAGTTCTGCAAAATCCCAAATTCTGATTATTGTTCGTTGCAATTCTGCAAAATCCCAAATACTGACAATCGATAGTTTGCTGCAGTTCTGCAAAGTCCCAAATACTGGCAATCACAATTACTGGCAATCCCAAATACTGAAAAAAACAATAAATTATCTGTAAAACTTTCCCAATCGATTTAGGGGGATAATAACCGGGGATCTTGTTAACTAGTTCTCCCCCTATTGCATTGGGGGTTAGTTAACAAGGTAAAAAACTCGTCGTAGATCATTAGGGGGGGGGAATTAACAAGGTGAAAAATTCGTGGTAGCATATTAGGGGATATATCCTTATATGGTGATATTCCCCGGGTTGCACCTACTATGGTGGTCAACCCGGATCGTTACAAAGGTACCAGAGGGGAGAAAATAACAAAATCAAAACCGCGGTTTTGGATCCAATTATTTTTCTCCCCTTTATGGTACCTTGTAACGAATGTGCCATCAAGAACTTTAAATTAAATAATTGTTATTGGAACGAAATTAATATTTCGATATTGAAAAACCGCGGTTGATCCTATCAATTTAATTTAAAATTAATTTCAGATCTGATTCGGTTTATTTTCAATTTGATGTCCTCTATCCATTATCGATCAATCCGATATATGACTGGCTTCGAGTGCAAAAGTGGGTTTATCATCATCCTCAACGTTTTTCTTCAAGTGCCTCTTTTTCAAAAAATGGGTAATAAATGATTTCAAGGGTAAAAAAATGTTTTGCATCTCAGATAACCTCTTGTAACTGATTATTTGCAAAGGACGACTGTGCTTAGCTTTCAGTTTATCTATTAATACTAACGGGCCTGATGACCTGGAGGTAAAGAATATGGCTACCAACACAGAGGTCACTTGATCAAATCCGTGGCTCTGCAAGAAGATTTTGAAATAACGAACTAAACGTTCATCACAATAAAGATTAAGGCTCGCATTTCAAAATTGAGGTACCGGTTTCACATCCTGAAGGGTATCACAAATTTGATGTGGCAAAGGTTCTAAAAGTATTGATCATGGATTCTAAATAATTGATATAGACAAGGCTTAAGATTTTGCGGATTCCACTAAAAGTTATTGGCTCCTTTTCGTTTTTCCCACCTCACATATGAATCCATTTTATATTGTAAGGAGGGCTTTGCTTTTGTAACGAGGGCTAACGATATCAGTGCCTAATTATAGTCCGCATACCATTTTTTGTAACAAAATCGATAACGGGACACTTATGAGGTATGCCAATTACCATTGAGAGCGAAGCAGAGGGAGGCAAATTTGATCTGGGAGGATAAATTTGGCAATGATCAGAGTGAGTGAAGGTCTGTGCTTTTGAAATAAGATACGAACTCATCGATCTATATGTTTTTTGATTTCACATTCAAACTCTTTTAGCACTAAGCTAAATAATTCAGTCCACGTCTGCGCAACTAGTCTGTATCACGACAACGACGAAGAGCCATACGACGAGACGGACTACGTAAAAAATGTATTGGGAACCAGCAGAAAGACGACCAAGGCCATCAAGACGACGAGCAAGACAACCTCCTTGAACAAACATGAGCAGTGCAGAAATGGGCATCATCTGACGAATTCCTGTTGCAAGCAGGAACCAAGTGAGCCAGATGCGACGAGCGGGTACAAGCAGGAACAATTGGCGACGGTTTTGTGCAAAATGGAGCCGGAGGATGAGGAACCCGTTTTGAACATTTCAATTGTATGTAACTGGTAATTGGTGTAGGTATGATGCACCTTCAGGTGCCAGGTGGATGTAGGTAAGATGCACCTTCAGGTGAAAGTTGGCTGTAGGTAGGATGCATCTTCATGTGGTTGAGACAAAAACAGAAGAATCAAAAAGAAAACAAAGAATATGAGAAAATTATTTTAAAAACTAGCAAACAAATCATTCCTCCCACCTAAAAAACAGAGCCCCCAGGGACACATTCATATTCCGACACTCATAGGCGCACACATTGGGACACATACTCAGACACTCAAAGATGCACACATAGGGACATATACTCAGACTTTCATAGGGGGACATATAGGGACTTATATTCAAGCACACACAGGGGCACACACAGGGGCACATATTCAGACACTCATAGGGGTACAAGTAGGGACACATTCAGAAACTCACAGGGGCACACATAAAAACACGTATTCAGACATTCACAGGGGCACATATAGGGACTCTTACTCAGACGCTCGAAGGTGCACACATAGGGACAGATATTCAGACACTCACAGGGTTACACATAGGAAAACATATTCAGACACTCACAGGGGCACACAGAGACAAATATTCAGTCATTCACAGGGGCAGACATAGGGATTCATGCTCAGGCGCTCAAAGGTGCACACATAGGGACACATACTCAGACACTCACAGGGGCACACATAGGGACTCATAGTGAGACACTCACAGGGTCATGTATAAGGACAAATTTTCAGGACACTCACAGAAGCACACATAAGGACACATATTTAGACACTCACAGGGGCACACTTAGGGACACATATTCAGACACTTACAGGGGCACAAATAGGGAAGCATACTCTGTAACTCACAGGATTACGTATAGGGTCACTTATTCAAGACACTCACAGGGGCACACATAGGGACACATCTTCACACACTCACAGGGGCACACATAGAGACACATAATAAGACACTCACAGGGGCACACAGAGACAAATATTCAGACATTCACAGGGGCACACATAGGGCCTCACACTCAGACGCTCAAAGGTGCACACATAGGAACACATATTCAGACACTCACAGGAGCACACATAGAGACACATTTTCAGACACTCACAGGGACGCACAGAGACAAATTTTCAGACATTCACAGGAGCACACTTGAGGACACATATTTGAACACTCACAGGGGCACACATAGGGACACACATTCAGACTTTCAAAGCGGTACAATTAGACACGCATACTCAGACGATCAATGGTGCAAAAATTGTGACTCATACTCAGAAAATCAAAAGAGCACCTATAGTGTCACATATTCAAGACACTCACAGGGGCACACATAGGGACACATCTTCGTACACTCACAGGGGCACACATAGAGCCACATAATCAGACACTCACAGGGGCACACAGAAACAAATATTCAGACATTCACAGGGGCAGACATAGGGATTCATGCTCAGGCGCTCAAAGGTGCACACTTAGTGACACATTGTCAGACACTCACAGGGGACACATCGGGACTCATACTGAGACACTCACAGGGACATGTATAGGGACAAATATTCAGGACACTCACAGAAGCACACATAAGGACACATATTTAGACACTCACAGGGGCACACATAGAGACACACATTCAGACATTCACAGGGCACAAATAGGGACGCATACTCAGGCGCTCAAAGGTGCTCACATAGAGACTCATACTCAGCAACTCACAGGATTACGTATAGGGTCACTTATTCAAGACGCTCACAGGGGCACACATAGGAACACATCTTCACACACTCACAGGGGCACACATAGAGACACATAATAAGACACTCACAGGGGCACACAGAGACAAATATTCAGTAATTCACAGGGGCAGACATAGGGATTCTTGCTCAGGAGCTCAAAGGTGCACACATATGGCCTAATACTCAGACGCTCAAAGGTGCACTCATAGGAACACATATTCAGACACTCACAGGGGCACACTTAGGGACACATCTTCACACACTCACAGGGGCACACATAGAGACACATAATCAGACACTCACAGGGGCACACAGAGACAGATATTCAGACATTCACAGGGACAGACATAGGGATTCATGCTCAGACGCTCAAAGGTGCACACATAGGGACACATACTCAGACACTCACAGGGGCACACATAGGGACGCATACTGAGACACTCACAGGGCATGTATAGGGACAAATATTCAAGAGACTCACAGAAACACACATAAGGACACATATTTAGGCACTCACAGGGTCACACATATGTGAGCTTTTTGGTACCACTGATGGTTTCATTGTTGACCGTGCTGTTTATGGTGGAAACGGAGTGTTGTTTTTGTTGTGTGGTTTTGTAATTGTTGAATGTATTGGTGAAATACTCTGTTGTTTTGTTGTGGGTAGTGTTTCAGCTAATTCTTCATTGAAAATTGTGATAGTGTTTAAATATCGTGTTTTGTCAGCTTTGTAGTTTCATTTCGATTTTCATTTGTTTTTATATATGTTGATTTAAAGTGTTTTTGAACAATTTTTCATTAAATATTGTGTTATAGTTTTAAGGTTTGGTATCAATTATTAATGGAGTTACTCTTAAACACTCTTAATGTACCGGGATGGTTGCAAATGCTGCACTTGAGATATCATTAGGTATATTTAGAAAAATGTGAGACCATTTTAGGTCCCATATAAAATCTTTTTCATCTGCTAATGTTGTTTCGTCTTCATTTTGTAGTTTAATTTTTTTTTGCTTGCGAATGGAGATGTCTAGATTATGTTGAAATAATCTTCTATGAACCATCCTAGGATTTTTAATGAATTGGAAATTTCAATGTCGGTGAGTGTTACACGAAACGAACCTAAAAAATGTGAGAAGAGATAATTTTTTTGTCCTACTATTGCGTGTCGAGATGTTTGTGGTGGAGATGCATAAACTGTATCATCTGTTTCGTATATGAAAAGATAACTATAAAGGATGCAGAAAATAATCATTTGTGAAGATTGAGTTTGCTTTTAGTGAGTTTTGATATTCTATATTTTTAATTTATTACACAGAAAATTTTGAAAAATATAAATCGATGTCATCTGTTTGTATCCGATGTGATGATTGATTGGATGTATTTGGTGTTGAAATTGCTATTGTGATTATGCCATAAGGTGAGGTTATTTTACCTGGTAAATTGTGATCAAGAATTTGTCTTCTGATTTTGTCTTGGAACTCTTGTTTACATGGATTATTGTTTTTTTTTTGAACAAAATTACGATTAAATTGTGACAGAATGGTACTTGTTTTCTTGTTGGATTGCTATTTGGGTTGATAATGAAGGAGAGGATAGTGTTATCGTCAAAGTTTTTTCGTTTTGAATCATTTTTGTGCGGTACTACGGTTAATGTGTAACGTTTAATCTGTGCTATCGTTTGATTCCAATTATATAATCTTACTGGTTTGCGAATATACAAAATTTTAATCTGCGTTTGCCTTTCATGAATGATGCTGTTGTTGCTTCTGATTCCAAAAACTATCTTTTGTAGAGTAATTTCAGATAAGGTACGCCGTCTGTTCGTCACGCTATCTTATTTTCTGCCTGATAGATTCGTGCTACTTCTTAGTCTAATACCAATCTTAATCTTACTCTTATATCTCATAGTCTGAAAAACCGTAGTGTATACTGGTATTTGCGAGTTAGATGTCAGAAACTGTTGTGAAGGAAAACAACTGACTTCTAAGTTTTATTTATTTTGTTCTGTAGCTGAAACTGTGAGTGAGTAGTTTCAGCCTCAAAATTTATTGTAATTTATAGTCATGGATCATGTTTGGTTAGTTCTGAGTAGTTTACAGAGATAGTTGATTAACAATAAAATTGTAATGGGAAATAATAAATACTTGTTCGGAACTGGTTCCAGATTCAATGCTGATACATTGTTAAAGTGACTTTTCACAGAGGTTTTTTTTCGAGAGCATTCCAGTAAAAATGAACAACAAAATTTAGAAAACGTGTATTTTCTTGATTTTAGCGAAAAAATACACTAATTTTGGTTCGTTAAAAGTAAAAGAAACCAGCGGAAAACAAGAAAGTTTCAAAATGAAAAAAAAAACTGGTTGGTTAATTCCTTTTACACTTTACTTCAGTCTATGGCAGAAGATCTTAAAACAACCTTTAACCAGACCACGTAGTTCTATGTTGAATAATTTTGCTCGTATACAAACCATCTACATCAAACTTCACCAAGTCAAAAAATTTATTTTCTTAAATCGAGAAATCATTTGTTCCGGAGAATCTTCAAAGTTTCTTTACAAAATCAAACAAAGCTAATTGGCACAAGTTTGTGTTAGTAATTTCTTAGTTTTTGGCGCAGGTTTGGAGACTGAAATAAATTATAAGCTTGATGTAAATTGCTAATTGTTTCATAATTTATATTTGATTAGACACAAAGCTCATTTTTTTGAGAGGGCGCACTCAAAGTCCCAAAATGAGCAAAAGTAGCAAATTCAAGTGGATTGAAGTAGAACAAGAGCTGATTGCTACCAACGTTACCTGAAAGTTGGTCCAAACTTGAATTTGTTTTGACAACTGACCAAAATATCAACTCGATTTTAAACCAGTAACTCGGTTCAAAATTTTGTTACAAAATGAAAGAAATTATGTAATAACCAAGCCTTCTTGAATTAGATCTAATTCACGAAATTTTTGACTCCATCTTGATGTGCTTCCATCCTGATATCTTTTGTAACACATTTTTTTGTTTATATCCACTTTGACGCGAGAAACTTTGAAACTTTGGCGACTAAATTAATTTTCCCTGCTCTCCTAGAACTGTATAAAGACCAAATTATAAACCGGTCACAATTATAGCTTTAACACTACTATGCTCAAATTTATGGCAGTGTAAGAGTGAAAAGAAAAATCGACCCTTTTTGCTTCCCCCACCTGTGAGTTTTTATAGGTAACTTTACTGTTCACATTGCCCAATGGATTATAACAACAATTTGCCTTTGGTCTCTTTTTCCTTCCCCCCCCACCTGCAATTTTTACAAGTAAAATTACTGTTCCCATCATCCGATTAACATGAAAGTTGGCATGCGGACTAATCGGGCTATGACAAACATATTTGGTCTCTATATTTAACCTTGTAAAACCACTCATTACATCATAAAAGTGATGCTCATACGAGGTGGGGGAAAAGGAAAAAGAGGATGCCTTTGGACTAAAAAAGCTATGGCAAACATATATGGTACTCAGACTTAACCTTAGGAATCCCCTTGTTATACCATAAAAGTGATGCTTTAATGAGGCGGTAGGTTTAGAAAAAAGATCCAAACAATTAGAAAATCATTAGAAATAAGCTCTTCTCTTTTCCAGCGACAAATTAGCTCTTTCAGGACATTTAAGGTGCGGATCTAAAACGTTTCCTTTTTCAGACTAATGATTTTTCCATACTTCTAATTTCTGACTGAATTCTGGCAATCTAATTCTTTATAGATTATTTTTATATTGGCGAGCCAAGTTTACCAAAATTAAAAGCCACGTGACAATCAGAAAAAGATTATGATCAGAAAAAAATCAAAACTTTCTAAAAGTTCGTACGGAACCAAGTTTGACATAAACAACGAGTAACAAAGATTAAACAAAAAAAATGTTAAAAAAATGAGCAACCCAGAACGACGACCTATTATGGGAACATCCTCGATGTATGATATCTCAACTGCAACTAATTCGAGTTTGGTGGCTGCTTTCGTCAGCTTTTCTTTTTTCTCTACCAGCATCTTCTTTTTACATAATTTCGAGAAATTGACTAAGAAACAAAAATTATTAGGTTGTGAAAAAGCTCTTTTCTAGTTTCCTGCCTCCCTCGTAAAATTACAAAATGAAGATGCTGCAAAAATTGTTAATACGGCTATTTGCATGTCAGAAATAATGTAAAAATTTGCTTACTTGTTCACGATGACACGTTTTAAAGCAGTTTTTAACAAGCAAAATCAACTTAAGTAGATTTTACCACCTTAGTTCTAAGAAAAAATCAAAATGAGGTGGACTGAAAAAAAGCCTGTGAAGTTTAGGTTCTTTTCAACTCCCCACCTTTCAATTTCAATAACGAAAAACTAATGTAACGTTGTAGTAATGCACTGAAACTTCACATGGTGAAAAAACCAATCAGTATGAACGAGTTTTTTCTCCATACTTTTTATCTTAACAACGCTTTCAGCCATAATAACACATCAAACAATTATAAAAAATTAAAATTTGGGCCATTCGCTTTATAGCCGTTTAGCTTAGTAGCAGAAAATATTATAGCCTGTTCGTCAATTTTTGATTGGGCTCTTTTCCAGTTTTCACCACCTCAAAATTGTATCAGTTCTCCTACTGGTCCTATGAGTCCGGACACCCCGATGCTTAGTTCTCAAACTGCTTTTTCATTTTCTCCTTCTGGGCCATTGACTAGTGGAGAACAAGCATCGTCAAATTCACCATTATCAGCTGGACCCTCGTCTGCCGGAGGGCTCACTCCTCAGTCTGGCCCCAGACGGTTAAGTCAGCATAGCGCGTCCTTTCAGGGTCGTAAAGTTGGAAGATCACAAACATCTACTTTTCCTCGGAGTCAGAAACAAGAGCTAAAGCGACCCTCAGTGCTTCCGAGATACAATGCTGCTGATAATGCTGATTCATGGCTGCGTGGGTTTTTCGGTAAGAATCAGGGTTTATCTAGAAAAGAAGTGGATACATTTTTCACTTATCCCTTAGACCCGATTGCAAGCCAAGGAATAAAGCAATCGGCAAGATCTGTGTCCAGTTTACCTGCAGAGGTTGAGGGTGACGAAGATCTTTCATGGAACAAAAAATATGACAACGTTTATGTGGTACCTCGGCGACATCAAATATGGATGAATCCGGAAGAAAGGTTTACCATTATCAGATAAGAAAACACGTTTTCTATTAGTGGTAAAAAAACGCTTTTTTTTCTATTGTAAGATATGCAAACTGCTATAAAAAATTTGGGGTTTTCAGTCAATTACCTCATTGATTCCCCTAGAAAGTCCATCAACCCAAACTATATAGGGCACTTTTTTGTTCGTCCCAATTTTAATTCCGCTGTCAAAAAGCCATTGTCTGGCAAGTGCTTTAAGCCGCGGACAACGTCTGGAAACACAGTGTCTCGGTCGCGATAGTCGAAATAAGTCCCCGAGTTACTGTAAAAGAAAAGAAATATCGCTAAAATCAGAAAAAAGTAAACAAAATATCACAAGTGATACTTTGGCTAATTTTTTCATCAAATCGACTAAAATTTTTGTATATAATTTACGAAAAATTATTGGTCAGTTTTTTTGATTTTGATTTAAATTATAGAAGATTTTTCGAAAAAAATTTTTCTTGTCAGGTGTAAGTGAGCCTTAAGCTTAACACCTTGATACATTATACTCTGTTCGAAAGCAAAATCATTAGCTGATTGATTTCCCCTAACTAACCTTTGCTTAATCGGAGAAATCTAATTTTGACAACATAAAAGTCCAAAAAAAGTGAGAAAGTTTTTTTATCTATTCCATCAAGAAGGAAATCACTCGGATGTTTTTTTGTGAAGTAGCTCGAGGAAGTTCAACTGATTTTGATACACAAGTTTTTCTCAGCAAATTACTAAAAATTTGAATTAAAATTTACTTTCTCTTCTACAAAAAACGCTGGACCCTGATTGCTTGATATCAAACAGGGGTGATATTTAAAAAATCTCGTTTCTGATTGTTTTAACATCAGCATTTAGAATCGTTTTTATTCTGATTTTTTAAGCATTAAAATCAATTGCTCTGTACTAGTTATGAATTCAAGTTTTTTTCAGTTTTTTTGTGAAATGCAAAGAATTCGGCAACTGCATCAAAAAAGTTCTGATCGAAGAGTTATTACTTGAGTAATTAATGTTTATAGTGTCAGCTGAAAACTAATTTCCAAATAAGCAAGAAGCATGCTAAAAATTTACCAAATTCAACCAAATGTAAATCGTATGAGAAAAAGTTTCTTAGCTTTTAATCACTTAGAGATTATCGCAAAAAAATTATGGAAAGTAAGAAAAACTACCGATTTTGTTGCTGATTTGATTAATGTCATGAAAAATGAGGAAGATAGCGAACAGTTGCGTGATGAGTTGAACGACTGGTAAAATTTCTTGACAGCCACCGAGACGGAAAATTGACGCCACAAGATATTCAAAGTACATTTTTGAAATTAGATCCCGACGTACTTAATAAAATACTGGATCATGTCTTTGAAAAACTTGATTGCGACCTGCATAAATATTATTCGCTCTGAAATTTGAATCAAGTCAAGTAGAAATGGGCAAATATCATTTTTTTCTACGCTCATGAAAATAACACACTCTTCAATATATCTATGCTGCTTCGTAATAAAGCAGACCTGACAATTAAACAGAACAAACTAAATAAGCAAAACATCATTGAAGTTCGTACACAAGAGAAAAAAAATACAAAATGAGGATTCAAATTGATTGCAAATGAGTATTTTTTGCGGCACTGCTCGAACAAAACCCATGGGATGCGCAGGTTTGTTTATCCTGAACCACTTCCGTGGAATAATTAAGTTGGCAGTTAATTTTAAACTCAAAGTGGCAGCCTTGCAAAGACAACTTGTGTTTGTTCCGAGCACTTGCATTTCAGTTGCATGGAATATAAAACTTGATACATCCACATCGACAAAATATAATTATTTTCATGAAAACTTGTAATTCGATCCGAAAGAATTTTGTTAAGCTTCGATGGATAATTTGTTTTTAGCTGAAGATGTTGTAGAGAAAAAGAGCTTCCTTTACAATATCGACTTGATAATGGAGTTTTTTTTTTTTTGGGGGGGGGGGGGGGTTAGTTTGGAGAATTATCGGTAGATACGCGAGTACAAGGAAGGAATCTGCCACGATTTTACAACCATTATTTTTACGTCAATGTTATCGACATCCTCTTAAAATGATTCCAATGCTCACCATGCTATATATTTTTCAAAGTTACACATCACTTCAAAACACCACTTCCGATAAAAAGAAACCGGAGAAACAATGACTCGAAATAGAAAACATGAATCTAGATCGGAATCAATTCAAAATAATTTTATTGACAAACCATTTTGTTATATGACAAAGATCTACAACCCCTCTTTTTTGAATTTATTGCAATCTTGGCAAAATTGACTGAAACAAAAGCAGAGGTGCGATCAAAACTCTGGTAAAATTGAAAACAGCATAAAAAGCAACTACATGCGACTTTCAGTATCCTTAATGACCGAGGCAGTTTCAATAAAAAAGAAAAAAGAGAGTACGAAGACGAATGTATCAAAGACCAGCAAAAAAGATGCAATCATTCACTTTCTCAGGGTTAAAAAAAATCTACTTATTGATTTGATTCAACATCTAGATAATACACCAATACTCTACAAGCATTTGGATTAAAGAGTGGTCGGTATGACATAATTCTAGTTAAACCATATCTCATCTCCTACCTTAACAACAGAAGGAAATTGATTGTTCAGTTATCAAGAAAGCCAACGACTTTGTTTCATTCAAATTTGGAGGCAATCAGCTTCTGGGACGCTGCGAAGTTTCTAGGCAGAGCTACTGCTTTAGACTTTTTTCTTGAAGCTTTCAAAGCCAGTGAGATGGAAAGATACTTCCCGTACGATTGGTTTGATTTTTCCAACATGCACGATGAACAACAAGTAACGGTATATGATTGATGACGTTAACAGCAAGCTGAAGAATAGCAACCCCCTCGATCGATAAAAAATATGACGATTTTCAGCAATTTCTCAACACTGGTATAAATGAAGAGCAAGCAATGAAAAAACTTGGTCTAAAAAAACCACCTACAATGCTGAAAACTATAACTACTTAAACTCTACCTGGGAGCAGGGAAATATGACAACATTTCGCACTTTTCTACAGTAGTATAACAACAAAGATGTTGTTCCTACAGTTGAAGCTATGCAGAAAGTGGCATAATTATATCATGATTAAGGTAGAGACATGTTAAAACGACTGCGCACTACCGAAGATAGCGATTATCTATCAACAAAGCCATCTGACTGTAAAAAATACCCCTTCCCCCCGATAATGATAAGGTATTTCTTAAAAATACGGGACGATATGACCGGTGGTCCCTCAATTGTTTTCACAAGAAAGGCAGTAGCAAACAAAACGTTTAGTCGGAAATTTAACAATTTGTGTTAATCAATTATCGGATTAAATGCGAGTTAACAATACCTTTAATCGAAGTCACGGGATATGCCCACGAGCTGGTATACAGGATGGGCTACCACAAAGAAACACAAAATTTCGAAGCAAGGTAAAATTGTACTCAAATTTATGAAAACATGGTCATGACATAAATTCAACTAACCAGACCACATTGCAAAATTGAATCATACCGAACAAAAGAACGTCAGGAAAAATTGACTGCTTCAGTGTTGATGGTTTTTGCAACCATTGCAAGTGTTTTTGAAGCAAAGGGTTGTTATTTTGCATTTCTGCCCTTGTTAAAAACTATTCCTAGTCTTACTGATGATGTTATCAAACAAGGAACTAAGAAAAGAGAAATCCACGAGCTTCAAAAAATATTGAAAAAAAGTTTTCCCAGAAAAAAGAAATGTTACAGTTTAGTCATTGGAATCAATTTAAAAATATTGCAGACGTAAAAGCTCGAGATGGAGCAAACTTTCTCTTCGAAAGATTTTTTTTCAACACATTCACTATTGCAAAGTATTAGAGTTGAAACAAAGTTTGGCTACGTGCAATGCAATCGCAAATTTCACATAACATATAAACAAAGTTTTCCAATTTTCCACCAATCTTCAAAATTAATATTGTTACCAGAAACGATATTGGTTTTTATATGAAGACATATGAAAAAAAAATGTTAAAACAACCGCAACAATTGTTGATCTCGAGGTTCAATCTAACCAACTGAAAACTTATGATCCCAATCTTCAACCTTCACTTGGATCATGTACAACCTTTGTACTATACACTCCACGTAGAAAAACTCAACAATTTTGTTCAGTCGGTTGTTGATGTTGGGCGAGGCGGTGATGAGAATTTTTTTTTCTGGTTTAGTAGCTGAAACACTGAAATTGATAGGAAAAAGTTTCTATGGCTATCAAATCACGTAGAGATTAAAGCACACAACGACAAAGTATCTTGGTGACGAATAAAAAACCTTGAAGCTATCAACAACAATTCTTTAAAGGGCTAACAACTGTAGCTAAGGATTTTTATGAAAAAGAACTTTTTAAGTCTTCTATAGAATACCGTGGTACGGCTATACTAGGATTATTTATAATGCCGTACCCCCAATTTGAGAATGTTGAAATGGTAACAAAATTTCTTAGATATAATTTGAGACATTAACAAGTTTGAAGAACTCGAAATGGACACATATTCTTTCTTTTTAGGTTTGGCAGAAGAAAACTTATAAGAAAGTATCCTTCCCAGCCAGTCAAGAGAATAGGCTAAAAAACTAAACAAGACTGACGAGACAATTTCGGAGCAGAATTCAAAAACATTTTAATCCCACCCTTGCTGCTCCAAACGCGCAAAACTTGACAAGAAAGAGTTATTGCAGAGAGTGCAGATGCACCGGAATAGTATGAATCTGTAGTAAAACAGGTTGATTGCTGTTACGATAGTTAACTTCAGAAGTATAAGTTTAGCGTTGAAGGACTGAACAAACGTACATTAGATGACTCGATGGCAAAATATCGACGAGCAAGGAATTTATCGAGGATGAACAGTGAATATAAAGACAACCAAAAAAGGATTTAAAATGATTAACCAAGCGGTTGCATTTTTTGAAAAAATCGAAAAAATGACTGAGTTATTTTACCTTTAAACGGGAAGTTGAATGTGATTTGTCATGGAATACATACTAAGCAAAATGTAGTAAATGGCATACGAGGCAGTAAATTGATACATTTGCTCCCTATTTATTATTTTTCAACAACTGATTCCTGTTAAACGCTCCGTTTGGGTAAGCAGTTTTTTTTCTGGTAATCCAGAAAACGATTAGAATCTTACGCAACTTTGTATTGGCAAAATTGGTTGCCGAAGTTTTTTTGAAACCTTCATCTGAAATTTACCCTTTGAAACTCCATCTAAGCCTCTGAAATCTATAACCCATCTTATATCATTGAGAAACCTATTCCCTATCTTAATACAGTGATCGCAGTTTGATGGCCTAACTGAATGTAATATTTTCTTCTATCGGAATCTCTCAACAACTTAAAGAAATCTCCAAAAACTTTTCTGGGGTGAAGTTTGTTACTCAGATGAAACAAGAAGCGACGCTTTGTATCAAATTTTCAGAGTTTGTGGCTGCAAAAATGATGTCAAACAAACATTTAAAATTTTTAAAATCAGCTGAGACAGTTTTCAAGCTGCTTGAATTGTTCATTGACACTGGTCGACCTATGTATTGATCCTCATCGACTGAAACATTTAATCTTTCTATGTATCATTTGGTCTGCCCATACGGTCAATTTGTAATTTTGAGCACTAGGGCCATTAAGTAATTGAAGATTTTGTTTCATTAAAACAATTTGATAGCGTTTTCTAAATAAATTTAGGTGGTTAACCTTGTATCCTAGTTGGGATGTAAGTGAAATGAAAAAGCAACAGGGATCTCGATTCATAAGACAAATTTTCAACCCACCTGCTTTCAATCTTCAGTCGAAGGAAGCCAGAGCCTATTACGACCGCGAATGGGACCGTTTGCGGAGACCAGCTGACCTAACCGAAAAAGAGCTAGAGCGGAGACTCTGGCCTAAGCCTTTAAGCAGAATTGATTCCGAATTGCAAACTTTTGAAGCAGATGGTACAATGCCTGGCGGATATTCGTTTAATTCTATTAAAAATGATTATTCAAGGTATTTGGGAGGCTACAAAACAATGACAGATGTTCTCCCACTTCGCCAATTCGAGGGTCAAACCGAGGAATTGATCAAATTAAAACTTTTTCCTCAATATATGTTGGAGGAGTTTTCTGTTTTAGTCACCTTTGATCAGTTGGAACTGGCTCCCAATGAAACAAAAGAATCAATTGAGCAATCTCCACCCCCTTAGAATGCCAATCAACCTCCAACCTCCCCTCAAGCAAAGACCGTGAAATGCTACAAAATGTGTTATCAGACGCTTTATGTGCAAAGTTTAAGTAATTTTTTAAAAAAGTTCTTAATTTATTTTTTGGTAAAGGATATTGTGAAGTTTGGTGTTTTTTATTCGTTGGAGAAGCTGGCTTTTAAAACATTCAAAGTTTTTTTTCAAGTACCTCTCGGGATATCTCTTAACTAACAGATCATCAAAGTTCCCCACGCTCCGTAATTGAGGGGGGGGGGGGGGTGGATTGCTCAACTGATCCAAAAAAGCCATCTAAAAAACTCTACTGTTTACCGCCGGGTTACTACAGGCCGCGGAAGGAACCTTTTAACACTGACAGGCACTGCAGACATGTAAATGATTTGAGAGTGGCAACTGGAGAAAAATGGGGCATTTACCAATTTGAAGAAGGGTATCTCTGGGTTGGTAAGCACTGTCTGTTGCTGGAAGAAGAAGTCTTGCTGATAACCAGCAAAAAACCCCGCCTTCTACGCATGTTCTATTTATTCCAAAGTGCAAAAAGATACCCAAAGAAGACTAAATTTGCTATCCAAATTCCAGTATCTTCAAAAAGAAAAGAACGGGTTTGTTTGTTTGACAGGTTTTCTTCATCGCTTGATCACCTTAAACTTTGCAAGGATGGGTATATTCATACTTGGATCTCTGCTAATTCATATAACTACCATGTGTAGACAATTTTTTTTAAACGCTTGCTGAAAAAATTCAATCCCTCTAAAGCCTTTTGACTAAAAAGGTGCCTCCTGTTATTTGGTTTATAATGGCTCCCCGGGTCGTTGTCCAGACTCATGTCCAGACTTTCGCGACAAAATTTTGGCATGCCCAGACTTTACAGGCCAAAATTAGGCATGTCCAGACTTTGGCGACCAAAACCTGGCATTTCCAGACTTTTGCGACCATGATGATCCGTCGCGACTATCGCGACCCAAGCGGAGGTGGCGCGACCAAAACATCGCGACTCATATTTGGTATGTCCAGACTCTCGTGACCAAGAGTTGCCATTTCCAGACTTTCGCGACCAAAAAACTAAGGCGCTACTTTCCGAGGCGGATACGGCGCGACGCTGCGGCTCAGGAAACGGCGTGACCGGCGCGACCAAACTTAGCCATTTCCAGACTTTCCAGACCTAGATGTAGACGGCGCGTTTTTAAAAAAAGTTTTTCAGGGCTTTCTCGACCGAGGTGGAGACGGCGCGACTTTCGCGACCATGGTGGATACGGCGCGACTCAAAAAGCAAGGGCGCGCCTGGCTTGGCCAGCGCGACCAAACAGTGCACTTTCAAGACTTTTGCGACCGAGGTGGAGACAACGCGACTTTCCAGACCGAGGCGGAGACGGCGCGACCAATTATCATTTTGTCGCGGCGCGACTTTCGCGTTCAGAGTGGAGACGGCGCAAATTTCGCGTTCAGAGTGGAGACGGCGCGACTTTCCAGACCAAGGCGGAGACGGCGCGACTTTTCAGACCAAGGCGGAGACAGCGCGACTTTCCAGACCGAGGCGGAGACGGCGTGACTAAGAAACAATTCTTTGCGACCATGTTGGATGCGGCGCGACTTTAGCAATCAGAGAGAAGACAGCCCAGACCACGGTGCATACGGCGCGACTTTCCAGAACAAGGCGGAGACGGCGCGACTTTCCAGACCGAGACGGAGACGATGGCGCGACCAAGATTATATTTCTCACGACTGAGGTAGATACCGTGCAACTTTCCAGACCAAGGCGGAGACGGCGCTACTTTCCAGACCATCGCGGAGACGGCGCGACCAGGAACTCATTCCTCGCGACTAAGGCGGAGACGGCGCGACTTTCCAGACCAAGGCGGAGACGGAGCGACTTTCCAGACCGAGGCGGAGACGGCGCAACTAGGAAAAATTTCTTTGCGAACGTGGTGGACGCGGCGCGACTTTACCAATCCGGATTTAGACCCAAATTGCATTGTCGCGCCGAGAGTTTGAGTCTGGAAAGTCTGGACACAAGGTCTGGAAAGTCTGGACATGAGTCGCGCCAAGGGTCGCGCCGCATCCGGATTTAGACCCAAATTGCATAGTCGCGCCGAGGGAGATTGAGTCTGGAAAGTCTGGACATGAGTCGCACCGTGGGCCGAGAAAGTCTAAACATGCCAAAATTTGGTCGCGAAAGCCTGGACATGGGTTGCGAAAGTCTGGACATACCAAAATTTGGTCGCGAAAGTCTGGACATGGGTCGCAAAAGTCTGGACATAACAAAATTTGGTCGCGAAAGTCTAGACATGGGTCACTAAAGTCTGGACATGAGTCTGGGACCTCGACCCGGGTCACACTAATTCTAACGCTAACCCTACCCTAAAACCAACTCTCTCGCTACCAACTAGCTCTGATTTGCTGGCCAATTTTCTGAGCTCAGTCTATTTGCAGCAGTCTCACATTTTTTGTTTAAAAAAGAGCACAACACTTTCAAACAAAACGTTAATGATTTTCCTCATCCGTTGCAGTTGTAGTTCAAAAAAACGTTTATTGTTAAAAAAATGTTCCAAATGGAACTGAAATAATTAAAACTTTAGTATATACAAAATAAATCACCCTGCATATCACATAGCGGATGGGGGGATGGGTTAAAAACATTCAAAAAAACTTATTTTCGAAAATTTGATCAATTCTTTCAAACCAATCACTGCTCTATAGATAAAAATAAAAAAAGTTTTTGTTTTCATTTCGGGCGTAAAAATTTCCAGACATATGAAAAGTTTGAGACTTTTATAACTGCGACTTGAGAGGCTTACCTCATGAGCAATCACCTTCCACCTTCAGCTCAGCTAATTTTAGCTTGTGGTGGTAGTGAGTAGACCACCTAAGATAGAGGACGTTATAACTTATTATTATTAATGTTAGAGATCATTTGAATAACACTAATTAAAGACCTGTCAATCACGTTGATTGTTCTAACAAGTTGATGGTGCTAAAGACTGAAACTCACTCTGTGTTAACTATTGAGAGATTATAGTTATCTTCTATTATTTGATCCATACTTACTTATTAAACTTTACTATTAATTCAACTGTATTATTAGTCTAGTTTTCAGATAAGATTTAGGGATTATCACAAGACAGGACGGAACTGCTAGGTGTCCCTTCATTTTGGGGTAAACCGTCAGCCGAACCTCCTTATCCTTGGGAGGTGTGGATAGGCCAATTTTTCCTCGCCGTTTCACTCAAAGAAAATTGTGACCCGATATCCTACTTACAGATCCGGCAAAAGTACACGACGACCCCCCACCAAGACCTGAACAAATTCCAAATTCAGAAACGGCAGAAGAAGCGGACAGTAGAACCGCAAGAAATGAAGCGGCAATCAGGAGAACAAACGAAGCGAACGAAGAACGAAGAAAGAAGGGACCCAAAATAAGTCCAAATGTGTATTTTCACGAAGCAGATGCAAGGATTAAGTCAAGGTTATTCTTCGCCTTGGGAAACGAAGGGAAGAAAAGATTCCTTCAACAACATGCACATACCAACCTAAACACAGTAAAGTTCAAATTTTTCCATGATGCTTGCGAACAACTATTCAAACGGGAAAAGAACTATATCATAGAAAGGATTCAAATCTACAACGCATCGCACGGGGACAGGGAAAGCCTCGAATCATTTTACCTCCGCCTAGCAGGACAAGCTTCAAAATGTGGATGGACAGAGGAGATAGGAAAGGAAGTCATTCGCGACATCTTTATTGCAAAAATGAGATTCTCTGACATACAAAGAGAACTTTGCATTAGACCAGGAGCCACAGTAGATGATACCCTCAAATCTGCATTACTTCAGGAGAAGGGATACGTGACAGCGAGCACTCTCCAAAAGCAGAACCCATCTACAATGAGCAATTCAGCGAACTTCACAAACTCATCTAACCAGTTTTGGGTCAAACAAGAACCACTGATGTCCATCCAGTCGAAAAACAATGTCCAAAACAGAATGAATAGAGCGCTAGGGAAAGGAAACTTCAAACCCAAAAATCAGCAAGACCAGTCAAACACTCAATCTAAACCATGCTATTTCTGTGGAAGAAGATTCACACCCGAACACAAATCTAAATGCCAAGCCAGAGGAGCAACATGTAGAAATTGTGGGAAAAAGGGACATTTTGCGAAATGCTGCAACAGTAATCAAGTGGCCAATGTCGAACAACCAGATCCGGACGAAGAACAGGACCGTAACTTCATAGACTCAGACAGCGAAGAGAACTACTCAGTCCTAAAAATCTCGGTAGCATCACTACAAACGGAAACAGTCAAGAATCTAGAAGTAATCAACTCTGCAACGGGGAAAACTAAGTGTCTAAGAACAACGCTAAAAACAAGAGGCTCTTTATTTAGCCCCACCGTCGACACTGGAAGCTCAGCATCATTTGTAAACAAACGTACAGCTGAAACTCTATTACAGAAAGACCCCAACGCAAAGATCATATCAATAGATAAGAATCCGTTATCCACAACGTACGTAGATTACAACCACAAACCGATAAAACTCTTCGGAATACTAGAAATTGACATTTACTCAAATGGATGGAGACTACAAGGAGCGAAATTCTTAATTTACGAGAATAGAACCAGATGTTTATTGGGCTTAGACATCCAACCAGACCTGGGAATAGTAACAACTCAACTAAAACCACCCAAAAATTCAATAAATGCAATTTCAGAAGAGCAAGAAAATGAATCAGTCGACCTTTTGGAGGAACAAATTCACTAAGAAATACAATGACGTGTTCCATAGATTGGGACGCTCAAAGAACCACAAGGTATTCACGTCATTTAAATCACCATTGATCCCAATTCAGGAAAAAGGCAGAAGAGTGCCAATACATATTCAAACCAAAGTGGGAGCGGAAAATTAAGAAATTAAGGAGGGCACGGTGAAACTAGCAATGGACGCAAAGCCAATGAACTCACAGATCTTCAAAAATAAATTTCAGATGCCAAATTTATTAGAACTACTCGACTCAGCAGCCCAAATAATTACAACCAAGACAGAGGGCACAGTCTGGCTTACGTCATTAGATCTAAAGTACGCATTCAGTCAACTGCCATTAGACGAATCCGTGAGCAAAAACTGTAACTTCAGCATCGTATGCGGGGAATTTACTGGAACGTACAGATTCAAAACCGGATTTTATGGACTAACAGACATGCCAAAGGAATTCCAGAAGGCAATGGACAACACAATCCAAGGAATTCAAGGAGTCTTCTGTTTCTTAGATGACATACTAATAGTATCAAAAGGTTCAGTCACAGAACACAATGAAATAGTTGACAAAGTCCTGTCAAGGTTAGACAAAGAAGGATTTGCGTTAAAACTCAGCAAATGCGAATTTTCAAAAACAAAATTAATCTGGCTGGGATTCGAGATAGATGAGACAGGAGTGAGACCAAAACACTCGAAGATAGAAGCAGTAATGGCATTACAACCGCCAAAATCTCTGAAACAACTGAGATCATTCATGGGTATTTTAAATCACATGTCCAGATTCATGCCCAATCTCCAAAAAGACACCGAACCATTACGCCCATCATTGAAGGCGGATAACAAAGAAAAATTCATTTGGAGTGAAGAAGCAAACAACGCATTTAAGAAAACCCTGGAACTAATCGCCAACATAACAAAAATGCACCATTACGATGCCACCAAATAATGTAGGATCAAATGTGACGCCAGTCAGAAAGGATTGGGGGCTGCATTAGAGCAAGAATTGGAACCGGACAAATGGGTACCAATCGCATTCACATCAAGAGTTTTGAATGCAGCTGAACAAAAGTACAGCACTAACGAGCTCGAACTACTAGCGGTGGTATGGTCATGTGAATTCTTCAGAAACTATTTATTGGGAAACCAGTTCCAAATATTAACCGACCACAAGGCCATAGTCACAGCATTAACAGAAAACCGGGGCAACAAAACATATCAATCCAGACTGATAAGATGAGCAGACAGAATGCTACCATTCGAATATACAATTTCTCATATCGCAGGAGCTAAAATAGGAATGAATGGCAGATTACTTATCAAGAAGCCCTAAATTTGAGGCACCACCTACATCAAAATACGACGAACAATTTGTAGTCAAAGCCATCGAAAACTTTGATGAGGCATGTAGGGTGATTAACACTCCAGCGCCGACAAAAGAAATTGAAAAAATCCAATTAGTCAAGGCCCACCTAGGGGAAAACAGGATAATTCCAAAGATATTTACACTAATTGGGAGGGAGAACGGAGGAGAACACCCAATTTCCGAAGCACCGCAAGGGGGCGTCGATATCTCGTACAAAGAATTTATCCAATCAGATCCTCGATGCAGAACCGCAAAAAGTAACAAAACATCCGATTCGGAAGGAGCAAGTATCAACCAATCAGAATCAGATATGCTAATTTTCACACATCCGCAAGAGGGCGCCTCGTCATGCGGAACTGACACTATCCAATCAGATCAATGTATGCAAATTCACATCCCTCAAGTGCAGATCGGAAATTTATGCGGCAAAAACAACAACCAATCAAAACAAGATATGCAAATGCACAACTCACCGCGAGAGGGCGGAAAGCCATGCGGTGAAAATTGTAACCAATCAGATCCGTCAAACTTTGATTTATTCACAACTACGCCATATCTAACCAGCTCACCACGAGAGGGCGTCGTAACCAAATCCAACCAATCAGAAGCAATGGAGTTATATTCAGCCAAAATATACAAATTTCATTGTCCGCGACCTTAAACTTAAACATCACCAACTCAAATAAATTCATAATCTACTCAACAAACAAAATTTTCAGAGGAAAATGAGTAAATTCATCCTGCCATCCATAAAACAGACGATAAACCCGATTGAGGAAAGAAATAGAGCAGAAACAAGACAGACATTGGAGATGATAACCGAGAGCAGGAAAAGGAAAAGGATCAATATCGTAAACAAGAACAAGATGCACTACGCCCGAATGCTGGCAAACTTCAGAACGAACAGAATGAAAAGGACAGCGAGGGTCAACATGATAGCAGATAAAGTTGGAAAGAAGAAAGAACAAGAAGCTCCAGTGAACACAAACAAGAAATCATTCACCACAGGCCTCCATAACATACTCGATGCGGATCTATTGGGGGAACTCACGACGGAAGACAGCCAGTTAGGCCAACTAAGGAAACACATCCTAGCGAAGGATAGAGAAGGATTCTTGAGATTGGGCAGCTACATGGCAAACTTTTGGGACGACGCCTCAGTAATCAACGACTGCATCATTATTGACAATAGAGTGGCAATATCAACTTGTCTGAGGAAAGCAGTAGTGGCCCGATTCAACAGAACACACCCAGGACAAGAGGCAATGGTGGACGCGGCACAATATCTGTGGTGGCCGAAAATGCATAGGGAGATCATTGATTTATGCCAAACCTGCAGATCATGTACAGCGTATGGTAAGAACCTTAAAACGTCTAAAACATTCAATTCGGCAGAACCCTTACCAGAATTATCAGAAAAGAACGAGGAATTACAAATAGACCTTGCTGGCCCAATGTTCGATTCTAAGGGAAAGAAACCATTCATAATAGTCGCTTTTGATCGATTTTCGAAATACCCGTCCACCATGATCACCAGGAAGTCGGGGAGCAAAAAAATACTCAAATTCTTAAAAAACTACATACACCAACATACCATACCAAAGAATTTAAGGACAGATCAATTTTTGGGATTCAAAAATGCGAAAGTAGCAGAATTTTGTAAATCAAAGGGAATAAATCAAATCTTTTGCCCAGTAGGAGGCCACCGGGGGTGTGGATTAGTAGAAAGATGTATTCAAACCATAAAAAAAAAACTAGGCACAATTCAATTGGACCCAAATTTTGAGGATATACAAACAGCAGTCAAGTCAATTTTGGAAAATATTCGAATATCACGTCACAGCATCCTTAAAAAGTCACCTTTCGAACTTCATTTCGGACGGAAACCGAATACGGAATGGTCTAATTTCAGGGATAAACTAAAATGTTCATTAAATCTAGATCAACAGAGACTGGAGAGATCACTATTGAAGCCGGAGGAGATGCGAGAATCGGCGGACTCAAGGACTAGATTAAAGGTGGTGAAGAAAGGGATGGAAAGTAGAGACGTGTCACCAAAAATGAAGAGGACTGGAGAAGAACCAGAGAGTATCAGGGCATTGGAAAATCTGGCAAAGGCAGCATCGGACTGGAAACTGCACAAGAGACAAGGAGGGATCTGAGGCATTGAAAAAACTGACTGAAAGAAACCCTTTATTAGCAGCAAGCCTCAGAAGCGACTTGAATCAAAGAACTCTAAGATTTAGAGTAGAACCGGAGGTGCCAGAGCACAGGACGAAAACAAGTAATCTAGAATTCGATCTTATTCACTATCCGGAGAAAGTAGTGGTATACCGGAAAATATTAGACAGGAAATCGGGACGTCCTTTATTCAAGCGGTTTAATGGGAAAATTATTACAGTCACTAAGAATACTTACATTACCAATAATGGGAAAGTTATTAGAAAAAACCACATATCAATTAAAACGAAATTCAAGTCAGCATATTGTTCAGGTTTAGGAAGGAAGACACCAGCCGCAAGCACGCCGAGGAAACCATTACATCAGTGCAGCTCAAGTTGACCAAACAGACCGGTTCATTTCCTGCCGAGACCAGACTTCTCACCGGTTTCAACGTCAACAGAAAATTCAGACACGGAAAATATAACACTTGACAGGCCATTCGAGAAACTGGATAGACTACATGCGAAGACGATGAAACTATATTCCACGCTGACGAAGACAGCGAGAAAAAACCCGCCAACGTTAGCTTCCAGATATGTAGCATCGCCAAATGTACTTAAAGAAGTACCTAGTGGAGGAGTAATAGACCTAACCATGTCATCAAGCAGCTCCCCAGAACACGAGGTGCAAGTAGTACCATCAGCAGAAAATAGATTAGAGGCACAATCGACAGAAGAATGTCCAATCTCCATAATACCAGCCGGAACAAAAGAAATGCAAATTGAGAATCAATCGAAAGAAAGCATAAACTGTCCAATTCCCTCAGTACCGACAACAGAGAAGGAGAAGTAGCAAGACAATATGGAGGGGACCCAGAGTAAGACTGCAACAGAGAAGTCAAATACTTCACAGAATGAGGAAGAAAAATTAGACGGAAAGATGGGAATAACATCAGAAACGACGGAAAAGAAATCGGAGGAAGACAAATCAGCAGATAGAAGGAAACCAGAGAAGAAAAGGGAGAAAAAAAAACGGATAAGGCGATAACGATTCACAGGTGTCGAACAACTCAAGGTCGTCGGGCAGAAGCAAGCGGCAGACACAATTCTTTGGAAGCCCACTAAAACATTCGGTCAAAAACTTAGAAGAGAAACAAGGGTCACAAACTATTCCAATTTCGCCAGGGGAAATTCCGTTATCATCAGAAGATACAACGTCACCATCACCGAGAAGGAAACTTAGGAGACCAACATTCTCGACTAGTAAAATGGAACTACAAGGAAAGAAAACTTAATCCCAAAAACTTTTAAACTCATTGACTGAATTTTGTTTATTGTGATCTTGTAAGAGAATTTCAAACGTTGTTGAAATTTTCTAGAGGGGGAAATGTGATGGTAATGAGTAGACCACCTAAGATAGAGGACGTTATAACTTATTATTATTAATGTAAGAGATCATTTGAATAACACTAATTAAAGACCTGTCAATCACGTTGATTGTTCTAACAGCTTGATGGTGCTAATGACTGAAACTCACTCTGTGTTAACTATTGAGAGATTATAGTTATCTTCTATTCTTTGATCCATACTTACTTATTAAACTTTACTATTAATTCAACTGTATTATTAGTCTAGTTTTCAGATAAGATTTAGGGAATATCACATAGCTATAAAAATCTTTTTAATTTAGAACTTTTTTTTTAAAATAAAGACAGATGTACAATTCCCCCTCCAACTGCCTATTTAAAACATTACCAGAAAAAACAGTTTTCATCTCTTCCTTATCGCATAAATAAATATTCATTGATAAATGCAGATAACCCGCTAGTTTCTGTTCTTCGTTCGTGGTCATATTTGACGAGTGACTATAGTGACATTCCTTAGATGTTAAAGGGTAGTCGGAACAATAGGGGGTCGCTCTGATGCGAGCATTCTAGCTTCTTGCTTTGTAACAAATTACTGAAAATTTTAATTGAAGCTTAAGAGTTCGTCGAACAACCGTAACGTAAGCAATCACTAAGTAGAATTTCATACACTATCATAAGGTACAAAATTTGAGTTTCAGTTTCCACAATCATTTAAACCCCGGATTACAAAAAAGAGCAATAAACCTATTCATTCCTGTATCATTACGTCTTTTTTGAATGAAAAAAAAACAGTGCGCGTCCCACGATAACATTAATCGATAAAATTCAACTATATAAAAATTATGCACAAGTTTCTGTTTTAAACTGTTAATTTTTGATGAATTTTTGTTTAATAGTCATTTTTAATGCATTATGTGTTGCTGAAAATTTATACTGTAATTCTTTATAGTATAATCATTTTCAAAACACTAAAACTTTTTTTTGCTTAGAAAATTATTCATAATAATTACATATCGTACTATACAATTTATATATACAATACATACAGATTTATAATCTATACAGATTATATACAAGTTATATAGAGATTTTATACAGGTTATCTACAGACCAAGGGCGGATCTAGGATTTTCTCGAGGGGGACGGATTTTTCGAGCTCTCCCAAAGCACTGTTTTGCCCCTATTTTGGCTAAATTTTGTGCGCCGCAGGCAAATTTTTCAAAAAACAGTCAAAAAAGCCGTTTTTGGGCACTTTTTGAAAAATTTTGACATAAAAACCGCGTTTTTTTTGGAGCGCGCTCCCCCTCAAAATTAGTGTATATTGGCGCCAAAGGCGCCTTTAGAAAAATTTTAGGGTTGGTCGGCCAAAAATGGATTTCTGAAAAGTATCAAAGGGGGGACCCTTTGGGTCGGCAGGGGGTCGAATCCCTGAAGGGGGGCGTCCGCCCCCCGCCCCCCCCCCCTAAATCCGCCCCTGCTACAGACTATAAACAGATTATAGACAGTTTATATACAAGCTATATATTATTATATTCATACTACACACTGATTTCATACACTCAACTTTTTCGCCTATCAACTTCGCATAAATAAACTTAAACAATCACTTAAACTACATTTGAAACCAAAAATAAATTAGATATCAATCTTTTAGGCACTAAACTCTACTTATTTTTCGCATCGAATTATTTATCATACCTGTATAGAAACAATTATCGTCCCAAAATTGTTGTAGATAAATTGATTCTGTACTTGCGTTAGTTGTTTTTTTTTCTTCTATTTTTGCTAGTAATGACAGGGCGCGTAATTAAAAATCAAGAACTGAAGTCAGCAACAATGTTTTTGATGGTAGCAGAATAGGTCTAATCTAAAAAGATAATTAAATTAATGAGAAGAAATTTTATACGAGGCAAATTTTATCTTTCCTTACTCTTCTTAAGCATCCGCCCAAAGCATCCGATATTGGCTACGAACATACGTCAATGACTCTTGTCATTGCTAGCTAATAAAGACAAAGTTCAGATGAAATCAATTTTGATTTTTTCAGGCATTTTAATCAGGGCCAACTTTCAAATCACCAGTCTATACCTTTTGTTTATCTCTTCAATTCAATTCCAGATTAGAGGTAGTTATCTGATCCTGAAAACCTTTAAGTCTGCTCTTAGTGTTATGATGATCGAAGATACTCAAGACAGACGGGACCGACCAGCAACAGATGACGAAGGTGAAGTAGTTTTGTAAGACTAATAGCCGCAGCAAATGATAAAAAAATAAATGTTAAATTATAACAATTATGAGAAATTACAAATAACCCAGACAGTGATTTAAAAAAAATTTCAACTAATCCCGTATCGTTTAATTTATCCAAATTTTTGATATTTGTCTTAAGATGATCGCAGATACTAAAGACCGTCGGGACTGACCAGCAACGGACGACGAAGGTGAAGTAATTTTAGAAGTCTAATAGCTGTAGTAAATGACGATGAGTACTTCAGAGAATCCTTACCATACCAGAGAAAAACTGAATCAGAACATTGTTCTCACATCAAAAAAAATCGATATCAAAATTGTTGTTTATTACTGATAGGAAAATACAAATAACACAGACAGTTATTTATAAATAGATTCAACTAATCCAGTGTCGTTAAATGTATACATTTGATATATATTACTGATGAGAAAAAATATATATAGAGAGTAATTTAAAAAATAATTTCAACTAAACATGTATCGTTTATTTTTCCAAAAGTTTTTGATCTTTGTCTTAAGATGATAGGAGATTCTCAAAATTGACGAGACTAGCCAACAACAGACGACCAGGGTAAATAAATTTGTAAGATTTAGTAGAGATAGCAGTTGAAAATGAGTATTTGTGAAAGGCATCATTACAAGACCAGATAAAAATAATTAAACTTGAATCAAATTTGATTTATGATACTGATGGAAAAAAACAAAAATACAGACTGTAACTTATAAAGGCGGTAACTTATAACTTAGTTACTGTCTGTATTTTGGTCAGTAACGAAAATACAAACCAGTAATTTATACGAAAATACAGACAGTAATTTGTGAGCGAAAAAAAGTTCGAAATCAAATTTAATTTAGTATACTGATGGAAAAATACAAAAATAGAGGTCGTAATTATATCTTTGATCTTAGTTTTAAGCAAAATGGGACTAAATGAATCTATATATAAATTAGTATCGGTATTTCCGTATTTTTCCATCAGTATCATTTATCAAATTTGATTTCGAGTTTTTTTTTGCTAACGAATGCGAGAATGTTGTTCTGGTTTATTCTTCATCCGGTCTTGTAACTATGCCTTTCAAATACTCATCGTCAACTGCTACAGTTTTTAGTCTTACAAATTTATTTACCCTGGTCGTCCGTTGCTGTTCAGTCCTTTCGATCATGAGTATCTTAGATCATTTAAAGATTATGCTCAAAATTTTTTGGATAAATTAAACGACACGGGACTAAACGAATCAATTCAAAAAATACTCTCTGTGATATTTATTTTTTCCCATCAGTAATATATAAAAATTTTGATGTGAGAATACTGTTCTGGTTTAGTTTCTATCTGGCCTTTTAATGAGGCTTTTCTAGTACTCATCACCAATTGCTACAATTATTTGGACTTTCAAATGTACTTCATCCTGGTCGTCCGTTGCTGGCCTTCCGTTGCTGGTCAGTCCCATCGATCTCGAGTATCTGCAATCATCTTAAGACTAAGATAAAAGATCTTTGTTTAAATTAAACAACACAGACATTAATTTATAATTAAGTTCAACTAATCTCGTGTCGTTAAATTTATCGAAAAAATATTGATCATAATCTTAGGATGATGGAAAATTCTCAAAATCGAAAGGACTGACCAACAACGGACGACCAGAGTAAGTAAGATTTTCAGACTTAATAGCTGTAGAAATTGATGATGAGTAATGGAAAAGCATCATTGAAAGATAGAAACTGAACCAGAACTGTATTCTCACATCTGTGAGCAAAAAAAAATCGAAATCAAATTTCATATATTTAATGATGAGAAAAACAAAATTACAAAGAGTAGTGTATAAAGTTGTTCAACTAATCCTGTGTCATTCATTTTTTCCAAAAGTCTTTGATCTTATTCTTAAGATGACCGGAGATACTCAAGACCGACGGGACTGACGAGCAACAGAAGACCAGCAACGGACGACCAGGGTGAAAATTTGTCAGACATACTAGCTGCAGCAATTGACGATGAGTATTTGAAAAGCATCATTACCAGACCAGAAAAAAAACTTAACCAGAACAGTATTCTCCCATTATTGAGCAAAAAAATCAAATCAATTTTGATATGTATTAGTGATAGAAAAATACAAAAATACAGACAGTAACTTCTAAATAGATTCAACTAATTCCGTGTCGTTTAATTATCTACAAGTTTTTGCTTAAGAAACCCCAAAAACTGAAGCCAATTTGAAAAGTATACAACTATGAACCACGGCTTATCCCACACACTGATAAAGGGAAAATCGCACAATAACTGTTCGCCAGATGTGACGCGGCAATGGACAAAGACAATTCATCAAAGTTTAACAGGGCATACCAAAATTTATCGAGTCCTTATCAAAAGACCTTCGGACGAACAAACGCAAAACATCATCATCCATGCAGATCTCGTCTCCTCCAGAAGCTCCAAATCCTGTTCGAGTAATGCCAAGACCACCACGTAACTGACAAGCTCCCCTTTTACTAGGAGGGGGTGAACACCCCCCTTTACTAGGACAAACACCCCCTTTTACTTGAAACTTGATGAATTCAAAGTTAGACAGTGTTCAACACAAAAAGATTCCTACGAGGACAAAAGGTACCACCAAGTCCTACAGGCTTCATCGAAAAACTGCAAAACAAAAAACCAAGAAATCTCTATAATTTTTCTTTCCATTATACTTTCAAAAATTGAAACAATCACCGTTGTTACTTCATTTTATTCAGACTTTTTCGGCTCATATGATCAATCCTTTTTAGCAGTTCGAAGCAAAAATGATATTTTTGCGATTGATTTGTAAGCGTGTCCAAAACAGAGCAATTTTTGTCGTGGAATCCTCAGCACGACCACTTTTTTGCCAAAAAACTGATTGGTGAAGAGTATTATGAAGAGTAGTTAAAATTTACTTCCGGTATACTCTGCTATTTGATTACCGTATTTTTTTTGATGATCTAGAAATCTCGTACGTACACCTTGTTTTTCGTGCCAACTTTTGCGTCATTACTAGTCGCTAACCTGCTCTCCTGTTTTTACAAAGGCATTGCCACTTATATGTTTTTAAATGTTATAAAGTCACTTTTATTTACTTTGTTTTACTAAGAATGGCCAACTGCTACGACCATGAGCATAGAACTCAAATTCAAACAAGAAATTCAGTGCAACAAACTTAATCTTTCCATACGTTTTAATCCGAACCAAGCTTTGAACCACCAGCTTAAACTGTTAAAGTCTCTATTTTAAATCTGATTAAATAGTTCGTTACTCGTGTTAGCTTCACCCTAGAAAAACATCTTTAAAAATACCAGTTTCATGATATTGTTAAATTTATGAAAAAGCAGGTTTCAAAGACCCCTTCCCCATGGGAAAAACGTTGTCCCTCCTTTAAAATATTCAGCTTGAATTCATGGAGTGTTTTAAAAGTTTTTTTTTGATGCAGTAAAAACGTACTCTGAGGCCGACATAGTGCAAGAGGCTTAAGCTCTTATAAACGCGTGAAAAATTTTCGTTTTATTGCCACTTGAAATGAATTAAGCTAATAGTTTATTTCTCAATCAACTTTTTTTTCTTTGCTTCAGTTTAGAATCGTTACAGTCGTTACTTTTAGGCTCTGTGCTTCTCAAAAGTGTTTATGGAAAATCATTCTCTTGAAGATAGGGCAAGAATTGACTCGTTTTTGAGACCATTGCTGAAAAGTACGAAATTTATGGGCATGGTGAAGCACAAGTTAGACTATGTTCGGAGACGCACGAAAACTTTCGTCACCCCTTACCAATGGGTGCGAGCTTTCTTTGTCTACTTTGGCAGCCAGTTCATCGAAAACATTTCGAGTGATTTAGGTAAGTACTGCTCCTTTCTTTTCTGCCACTGAAATTGAAAAAATTGAAAAATGTTTTCTGAAGATTTGAATTTTTTTGCTGCATTCCAGCTCGGGAAGTTCACAAACTGTTTGAGTCTGTTAGCAAACGAAATTAGTACTTCAACAAGCGAACAAAAATTTCAACAACAGCTGCAAATTATATAACAAAAAATCTCTGCATAAAAGAATAACAATACTGTCTGTAAGTATGAAATAAAGTGGGATCAGTCTACCCGGAAAATTCTCAAAATATCTTCAATCAAAATGAACTACCTTTCCTAGATAACTTTTTGAACAATAAATTTCTAATGAACGTAACATGTAGCTAGAAAGCTAGAAGTTTTATTTCAATATCTCAACTGGAAAATTTTAGAAATTTGAACTTAAGGAAAAGTAAGTAGTTTTTGCGTTCGGAGAAGCACAGAAACGGACCAGAAGTTCACATGACTATCTCTTAGGCTTTACTTCACTAATAATCAGTGCGGTTTTATAACGACCATTGTTGGAATGCAAGTCTGAAAGTAATTTATTATGATTTCGATTAAATTTGTCGCAGCTAGTCATGAAAATAAAAAAAATCGAACTAGTTCTGTCCGATTAACTACAAGTTTCACCTTAACTACCTTTAAATGATGGAATATAATTTTGAGTTTTCAGTTTTGTTTAATTTCCCAAACCTGTATAAATAAAATGTTTTTGAGTGCAATGAAATTAAAAATACTCGAGTTTTTAAGAAAAAATTCAAATTTCTGCCAGCTTCTTTTGCTATTATTCTATTTTGCTTGATGTTTAATGCTCAGCAAATTTTTATTTTGATGTTGTTCATTTAACGATCTCTAAAATTAACGGGCTAGCTCGTGTTAATGCAAAGTCCTGGGTTATCTACTTTTTTTTCTATAGATTTTATTCAGTCTAGTTCTTACATTAAATTAATTATAAAGTTATGATTTTTGTGGTATCAGTAACAAGTGACGTAATTATATGATAAAAGTTGTTTCACGGGACAAAAATTGTTTCACGGGACAAAAACGAACAAAAATTGTTTCACGGGAGCCCTGATCAAAATTGAGGTTTTTTGGTGCCAGTGGCTCTTCAAGGAAAACAAACGTATAATTTGGTTGGCATGAAATGGCAGTCGGAAAAAACTACGAAAGGCTTAGGAACCCTTTGGCAATCAGAATTGAGGAGAAAAGCAGTTTATGCCCAGTCCCTCTTAACGGAACCCTATTTTTAGCGTTTTTTATCTGAAAAGACATGATCTGGCTTGACGCAATTTTAGTTTTCTTTACTTTTAAATGCGCAAGAGCAAAACTTACAGAGTGATCTTTCTAGGCATGCAGACGAAACAAGGTTTAGAGATGGATGACTTCGTAGAGATCGCAGAAATGTTCCATTACTACTACTGCATCTTAACCTTTCGTAAGTTCGTTTGATTCAATTTTTCAAAAGAAACTTAAAGAAACATTTTAGTCTTTTTTTTTGTAAAACGAAGCGGCGCAAAAGCAATGCAACCCGTGCTGGACCAAGTTGACATCCTACCCCTAAAGCGTTTCAGGGGAGATGGATGTTAGTCTCGTTTCTTTCTTGGAGTTTTCAGCCATTGAGAATCGCGTGTTTTACACGAGTCAGCGCAAAGCAACTTGAATCCAAACTGATTAGTGGAATGGAAAAATTTTAGCTCTGTTTTTGAAGGATGATGATGTCAACTTGGTCCATCATTATAAATTACACCGTCGTAGTTTATTTTCCAATTCGCCCTTGAAATTATTAGATTGCAAATTTTGCATCTCATTTGTCTTTCCGATTTTTTTTTGGCAATCCTTTGAAAAAAGTTGTTTTCAGAGCAATATCCAGGACCATCGCCTCCACCTAAGGTTCTAAAGCCATGGGATTTCTACAATCGCGATGACAAATCCCAGAGGCAAACAATACAATTTGACAAACACTGAACCAACTTAATGCTTCCAAGATGGAAATTGACTAGCAAACTAATCAACTATTGTTGCTTGAAGACAAATGTTTCAACAGCATAGATGTTTTCATTTGACGACAATTGCTCCTTTTTGTTCCGACTTTCGATACGAAAGTAACGGAATATTTGTGCTCGGGGTGGTTTTTTTTTCTTCAGACAGATTTCGACTTTTTAACTAGACATTTCTGACAGAATTTTTTTATACCATTCGAAAGATATTGTTGTCATGAGCTCATATTTGAAAAGATATTTCACCTGTGATCATTTTTCGTAACGTTATGGGGGTTTAAAGATTACCATTTCGGCCAATTTGCGACAATTAACGCGCGATTTATTTCGGGCTATTAACGCGTAAGCGGATATTTAATCTTTCTTAGAAATCGCTCCAAAATGGTTGAAAGACGCTTATTTGCCATAATTGATTTGTTACAAGGAGCAAATTTTTTTCTTTTGTAGTTTATATGGCGTGTGGGATGATGATTTTCATAGAAAAAATTTAAAATTTTAGAAAAATTTTTTAAACATTTTTATTACATTTAATTTGTTAATGATATTTCTATTATAAATGCTCCATAAACCTTAAAAGACAGTTGGAAAATTCAGGGCTTCGCCCTGATACAAGCAGTCCTGTTTTGATATATTTCTCAAAATTTATCCCGCCCCTTCCAACCATTCAATTTTCTTTCAACCAATCGATTTCTTGTCCATAATTGTGTTCTGTTTTTCATTTTTTTTATATGACATGGCAGGCTTTTCAATTTATATCAAATCTGATGATATTTATTGTAACTTTTTAATGAACCGGAATCGACTTGGTGACTCTTTTCCAAATTTCTAAACTAGCTTTGAATGTCGGAATAAAAAATCAAAAACCAGCCTATTGTGAGAGTAAGCAGTCTTATCTGAAAGTATGTTTACTGGCGGTAGATTTTTCAGAGTTTGCAGTAGAGTAGGTTCTTCATAATTTATTATGAATTATTTTGTGAGACAGAGCGCTAATCTCTTGAAACATGCATGGTTTTGGTGATAGCTCGATATTTGTATCAAAGTCCTAAGACACTGAAGCAAAGAACTTTAAAACATCTGCAAGTTATCAATGCTATGTTACAAAAAATCAGCCAATTTTTCACTTGCAATTAGTTTGTACACTTACATGCTTTGAAAGCTGTCAGTTTGGCTGGACTATGCCCAAAACGTACATGGCGAAGTATTTCGTCATCGAGATGAATCGAAGCAACCTTAAAGGCTTCAAGCTTTTGCGTTTATAGACGCAAACTTCATCTTTACGTACTTGAATTTGAATTTTGACAAAAAACTTCGAAAATTGAAACAACCGAACTTATAATCTTGTAAGCAGATCAGTTTATCTTAACATATCAAGTTTTTAAATAAGAGATCGATAATTTTTTTTCTTGAAATTGTCGGTAAATTTTGCTGAAAAGTTTACGGAGCAAATTTAATTGATCTACTAGGCAAAATAAAATCTAAGACAAACAATATACATGTTGAAACGAGTTAAAAATCAAATAAAACAAAAATTAAAACATAGAACCCGTGGAAAAATCATTGAAACAAAAGAAAGATTTTTGATTGAGTTAATAATACTTTCGAAACTGTAGTTTTCTCGTTTTTGGGGCATAGCAAGCTGTATTTGAAGGGGTTCCTTGATTGAGATCTGGGGTCACCAGATCAATTGTCTCCGCTAACTGTGTCGATGAAATCCGAGGAATACAGAAGTTAATTGTTCTGGAGTTGAAACTGCTCTACTATTGATGTCGGAATATCCTATTACGCTTCGCGCTCTTCATAATCGCGAATACGTCCGCAGTCATACATGGATCCGCAGTCATGATTCGCAGTCATTCGCGAAGAAAATTGTTCTGGGAGACTGCTCGAGTGAGGTTGTGTCGTTTATCTCAGATTTTTTAATGCCGGATAGCTCTCGTTAATAGTGCAATTCTTGTACATTTTTTTTTCGATTCTGTCGAACTAGATCGTTATGATCAAGGAGGTAGTTCGGTAGCAATATGTGACTTTTTGTAGTCCATTCCTAGTTTTGATCGCTGCCATTTTTTTGGGGAGCCGAGTCATTGAACGGACCTGCACCAGACGGAGAGACTCTCTCGCTCTCTCTCTCTCTCTCTCTCTCTGTTGATGGATGACTGCAATAGATTCTCTCGTGTATGTTTGTTAGATAGAGTTTTGTTTGGCAATCCTTCGAAAAAAAGTTGTTTTCAGAGCAATATCCAAGACCATCGCCTCTCTTCAAGGTTCTAAAGCCATGGGAGTTCTGCAACCGCGTTGACAAAGTACCGATGCAAACAAAACAGTTTGACAAACACCGAACCAAGTTAATGGTTCCATGGTAAAAACTGACTAGAAAATTAATCAACTATCGATGATTGAAGATAAATCTATCAGCAGCATAGTTGTTTTCAATTGATGGCAATTGCTCCTTTTTCAACTACAGTTTGCTATTTTCAAATGGTCACGAGTAAAAAAAAATTGAAAAGAAGCTTATATTTTGAGAAATTTCAAAACCACTCAAACCAATCAATTTTCTTTCAACCAATCGACGTCTTGTCCATAATCGTGTTCTATTTTTTTTCATATATGGCTTGGCAGGCTTTTCAATTTGTACCAAATCTGATGATATTTATTGAACCGGAATCGTCTTCCAGATTTTTAAATTAGCCTCGAATGTTAGAATAAAAAATCAAAAACCAGCCTACTGTGAGAATTAGCAGTCTTATCTGAAAATATGTTTACTGGTGGTTGATTTTTTCAGAGTTTGCAGTAGAGTAAATTCTTCATAAATTATTATGAATCATTTTATGAGACAGAGCGCTAAGCTCTTGAAACATGAATGGCTTTGGTGATAGCTCGATATCAAAGTCCTCAGGCACTGAAGCAAAGAACTTTAAAACATCTGCAACTTATCAATGCTGTCTTACAAAATATCAACCATGTTTTCACTTAAATTTATTTTGTACAGTTACCTGCTTTGGAAGCTGTCAGTCTGGCTAGACTATGCTCGAAACCTAAATGGTGAAAGTTTTGTCATCGAGATGAATCGAAGCAAACCGAAAGTCTTCAATCTTTTGGGTTTATAGACGCAAAATTCATCTTTACGTAGTTGAATTCGAATTTCGACCAAAAAACTTCAAAAATTTAAACAACCGAACTTATAAAACTTGTAAGCAGATCAGTTCATCTCAACATATCAAGTTTTTAAGTTAGAGATCGATAAGTTTTTTTTTTCTTGAAATTATCTAGAAAATCTGGGAACTATTCGCGTTAGTTGTTCCCAGAGTTTTGTTTAGTTTAGATTTATCGAACAAAATTATAGTCTCATTTTTCTCATTTTTTTCTTCATGACTTCCGTAAGCTCTTTTTGCGACTTAATATTTCAAAATGAAGTGAACTTATCGAGCAAAAAGTATTTTATCTTTAATTTAAAGAGTCTTGAACGTAGTTCGCAGACAATTTTTTAGTTAAAACCAGTTCACGCTCACTTAGTTTTTTACTAATTTTTTAAAGGAAAGTTAACTCCAATATCAAACAGCTAAAGTTCTTAGATCAACAAAATAAATCGATTTTTAGTTTCAAAAATCGTAATTAAAAACATATATATTTTTAGCGGAAGTTTATTTAACTTCTTTATCCAATCTTCTTTAATTGGGCGGATTTGATCATATCAAGGTTAATCAAAAATTGTTTTGAAAATAAAAAGCTTTAAGGACAGTGTTTCCTCATTTCGAAAAAGAAAGTTGAAATTTTCCCACAAATCAAAATTTCTGCTCGTTTCATGTTTACAAGGAATGATTGTCTCTTTTCCAACTGTTCCTTCACTATTGTTTCTGTGATAAAATTTTGCACAGTTTGTTGATGTAAGAACTCTCGAACAGACTTCCATATTTATCTTTCGTTCGAAAAGAAAGCATTATCCTCAAAAGGATCTAACAAATGGAGTTCACTACTGAGCAAGTGTACATACTTCTCTCTCTCTCTCTCTCTCTCTCTCTCTCTCTCTCTCTCATTTTTTCTCAAACAACAATTTGACGAAAATTTATTCTCGATAATTTAAAAATTATTGAATGTTTTTTTTTCAAGTTTTTCTTTAACATTTTGCTGAAAGTTTTAAATATTACAGATCAAACTTTAATTGATCTAATGGGCGAGCTAAAATGTGAGACTAGTAACATACATAACAAACATATGGTCATGTTGAAACGAGTTAAAAATAGAAAAAAAATCAAAACATAAAATCTTTGGAATAAGAAATGAAACAAAAGAAAGATTTATGTTTAAGTTATTAGAACTCTCGAAACTTTAATTTTCTTTTTTTTTATGGGGGGGGGGCATAGTAAGCTGCATTTGAAGGAATTCCTTGAATGAAATCTTGTGTCACCAGATGAATTGTCTCCGCAGTCTGTCGATGAAATCCGTGCGGTTAGGAAGTTAATTGTTCGGAAGTTGACACTGCTCCCCTAACAAACGACTCGGGAGACATTGCTGTCGAAATATCCCAATACGCTTCGCGCTCTTCATAATCACAAATACTTCCCTTCTGATTTTCATACAACGGGATTGATACGCAGTCAAACACGAAAAGAAGTTTTCGGTGAGACTGCTCGAGCGAGGGTGTGTCCTTTATCTCAGTTTTCTCTAATGCCGGATAATATTGTAAGTCTCGTACATTCTCTTACGATACTGTCGAAGTAGATCGATATGATCAAGATGGTAGTTCGGTAGCAATATGTGAATTTTTGTAGTCTATGCCTCGTTTTGATTGCTTTCATTTTTTCGGGGAGCCAAGTCATTGAACGGACTTGCACTAGACGGAGAGAATCTCTCTCTGTTGATGGATGACTGCATTCGATTCTCTCTTTCGTGTATGTTTGAATGACTGTTCTTTCTCGATCAGACAATGATACTATTTGTAAAGGGCTATTCATGACTTGAAGATGTTTTCAATTTGACCGAATTACCGAAGGGAATTTGAGAGAATGAAAAAAATGAAAAAATTTTTATTGAGAATAAGATCAAAAAAGGGGTTGCATGGCTCAATTCGGTCAAAGCGAATAAGTTTTTAGGCAAGGCTATCAATTTTTTAAAAATTTTTCATGCATGACGCTAAGTTCATGTTAAGACTGCATGTGAAAACCCATATTTTTAGATTTATGTAAAAGCTTTATTATAATGGCTACCCGGCAACAGCCTTCAGGTTCAAGTTTTCTTGTTATTTTGCCATTCAACCATTGTCATACTGTTTAAGTTTCATAATCGTGATTCATAGCAGTCAATAACTGAACCGTCAGAATAAAAAACACTGGACGATTTTTAGAGTATACCTGAGGGTTGGGGGAAGCAACTAAATAAGAAAAGTGGTTTATCGTCAAGAATATTTTATCTATGGTGATAAAGTTTGATTATTATGGCTTAAGGCGCTCGTAAAGTTGTCACATAGTTTTCACATGATCTGTCTTTAATACTGTGATCAGTCATTTTTCAATGTTCCACATTAAAAATCAGAGGGTTGTTATTTATTTATAATGCACGCTTCTCTTGAAACTGATGTTGATTATTTCGATGATTTGCGGGATATATCTTCGAAAAATAATTGTTTAGTTAGACTCGGTCCAAAAACATTCGCACAGACTGGTACTTATATAACTATCAAGTTCTACGAAAAAGACAAAGAGAGCGGACAATTAAACAAAAAGCAAAAGATTGACGAAAGGAAAAAATCGCGAATTGACTGAAAATTTTAGAAAAAAGCGACTAAATTGACATCCTACCCCTAGAGCGTATCAGGGGAGAATGACGTTAGTCTCGATTCTTTGTTTTAGTTTTCAGCCATTGAGATTCGCGGTAGATTTTTTCAGAGTTTGCAGCAGAGTAGGTTCTTCATATATTACTGTGACTAATAAAGTGCGTTAGAGCTTGATTTTTTCCTTTGCGAAAAAATGGCAGACAATTTCAAGTGCGCTAAACTCTTGAATTATACATGATGATAGCTCGATAATTGTATCAATTTCCTCAGGCACTGAAGCAAAGAACTTTAAGACATCTGCAAGTTATCAATGCTATGTTACAAAAAATCAGCCAATTTTTCACTTGCAATTAGTTTGTACACTTACATGCTTTGAAAGCTGTCAGTTTGGCTGGACTATGCCCAAAACGTACATGGCGAAGTATTTCGTCATCGAGATGAATCGAAGCAACCTTAAAGGCTTCAAGCTTTTGCGTTTATAGACGCAAACTTCATCTTTACGTACTTGAATTTGAATTTTGACAAAAAACTTCGAAAATTGAAACAACCGAACTTATAATCTTGTAAGCAGATCAGTTTATCTTAACATATCAAGTTTTTAAATAAGAGATCGATAATTTTTTTTCTTGAAATTGTCGGTAAATTTTGCTGAAAAGTTTACGGAGCAAATTTAATTGATCTACTAGGCAAAATAAAATCTAAGACGAACAATATACATGTTGAAACGAGTTAAAAATCAAATAAAACAAAAATTAAAACATAGAACCCGTGGAAAAATCATTGAAACAAAAGAAGGATTTTTTATTGAGTTAATAATACTTTCGAAACTGTAGTTTTCTCGTTTTTGGGGCATAGCAAGCTGTATTTGAAGGGGTTCCTTGATTGAGATCTGGGGTCACCAGATCAATTGTCTCCGCTATCTGTGTCGATGAAATCCGAGGAATACAGAAGTTAATTGTTCTGGAGTTGAAACTGCTCTACTATTGATGTCGGAATATCCTATTACGCTTCGCGCTCTTCATAATCGCGAATACGTCCGCAGTCATACATGGATCCGCAGTCATGATTCGCAGCCATTCGCGAAGAAAATTGTTCTGGGAGACTGCTCGAGTGAGGTTGTGTCGTTTATCTCAGATTTTTTAATGCCGGATAGCTCTCGTTAATAGTGCAATTCTTGTACATTTTTTTTTTCGATTCTGTCGAACTAGATCGTTATGATCAAGGAGGTAGTTCTGTAGCAATATGTGACTTTTTGTAGTCCATTCCTAGTTTTGATCGCTGCCATTTTTTTGGGGAGCCGAGTCATTGAACGGACCTGCACCAGACGGAGAGACTCTCTCTCTCTCTCTCTTTCTCTCTCTCTCTCTGTTGATGGATGACTGCAATAGATTCTCTCGTGTATGTTTGTTAGATAGAGTTTTGTTTGGCAATCCTTCGAAAAAAAGTTGTTTTCAGAGCAATATCCAAGACCATCGCCTCTCTTCAAGGTTCTAAAAACATGGGAGTTCTGCAACCGCGTTGACAAAGTACCGATGCAAACAAAACAGTTTGACAAACACCGAACCAAGTTAATGGTTCCATGATAAAAACTGACTAGAAAATTAATCAACTATCGATGATTGAAGACAAATCAATCAGCAGCATAGTTGTTTTCAATTGATGGCAATTGCTCCTTTTTCAACTACAGTTTGCTATTTTCAAATGGTCACGAGTAAAAAAAAAATTGAAAAGAAGCTTATATTTTGAGAAATTTCAAAACCACTCAAACCAATCAATTTTCTTTCAACCAATCGACGTCTTGTCCATAATCGTGTTCTATTTTTTTTTCATATATGGCTTGGCAGGCTATTCAATTTGTATCAAATCTGATGATATTTATTGAACCGGAATCGTCTTGGTGACTCAATTCCAGATTTTTAAATTAGCCTCGAATGTTAGAATAAAAAATCAAAAACCAGCCTACTGTGAGAATTAGCAGTCTTATCTGAAAATATGTTTACTGGTGGTTGATTTTTTCAGAGTTTGCAGTAGAGTAAATTCTTCATAATTATTATGAATCATTTTATGAGACAGAGCGCTAAGCTCTTGAAACATGAATGGCTTTGGTGATAGCTCGATATTTGCATCAAAGTCCTCAGGCACTGAAGCAAAGAACTTTAAAACATCTGCAACTTATCAATGTTGTCTTACAAAATATCAACCATTTTTTCACTTAAATTTATTTTGTACAGTTACCTGCTTTGGAAGCTGTCAGTCTGGCTAGACTATGCTCGAAACCTAAATGGTGAAAGTTTTGTCATCAGTTTATCTCAACATATCAAGTTTTTGAGTTAGAAATTGATAAGTTTTTTTTTGAAATTGTCTAGAAAATCTGGGAACTATTCGCTTTAGTTTTTCTCAGAATTGAGATCAGATTAGATTTATCGAACAAAAATTTAGCCTAATTTTTTTCATTTTTTTATTTGACCTCCGTAAGCTTTTTTAGGGAATTATATTCTCAAAATAAAGTGAACTAATAAAGCAAAAAACTAAATTATCATTCTTTTAAAAAGTGTTGAACAAAGTACTCAGATATTTTTTAAGTTGAAAACAGTTCACGCTCACTTATTTTTTTCGCTATTTTGCTTCTATAAAGTCACATCACTCTTTGTCAAAAGGAAAATAATTTCCAGTATCAAACGGCTAAAGCTTACGGATAAAAAAATGTGATCGATTTTCAATTTCAAAAACTGTAAATGAAAATGTATAATTTTTCTTAGAGGGAGTTTTTTTCTACTTCTTTATTCAGTCTCCTCAAATTGGCTGATTTTATCAGATCAAGGGCACTTATAAACAGTTTTTGAAAATCAAAAAACTTTAAATCAAAATATTAGAAACTTTGAAAACTGAAAGTTAATGTTTTTTCAAAAATTGAAGAGTCCGCTTTTTTCATGTTTCCAAGGGTTCATTGATTCTTTCCAAGCTGCCCGTTGGCTATTGTTTCCGGTATAAATTTTGCACAGTTTGTTGGTGTAAGAAATTTATAACATAAAGCAGAGTTTTAGCTTAAAACACTCTCTGTTACTTTGCGTAATACCTGGAACCTGGCTAACCCCAACGGCACAAAATATAATGAGAAAGAGGGCAGAGAGTGTTTGAAGAAAAATCAAAAAATTTTGTTGGACTACCAACAAGAAACTGTTGGACCCTACCATACTTATCTTTCTTTTGAAAAGAAAGCAATATCCTCAAAAGGATATATAACAAATGGAGTTCACTAATGAGCAAGTGTATTTCTCTCTCTTTCTCATTTTTTCTCGAAAACTAGTTTTGGCGAAAAATTATTCTCGATTTCAGATTTTTGTGAAAATGTTTTCAAGTTCTTTTCTAGCAGTTTGCTGAAAACTCTACAGAGCAAATTTTAATTGATGTACTAGGCAAGATAAAATATGAGACAAAAATTATACATTTGGTCATGCTGAAACAAGTTGAAAATCAATTAAAACAAAAATTAAAACACAAAACCTGTAGAATTTTAATTGAAACAATAGAAAGAGTTTTGCTTAATTTATTAGAATTCTCGTTTTAGAATTTTTGGAGCATAGCAAGCTGCATTTTAAGGGGTTCCCTAATTGAGATCCGGGGTCACCATATCAATTGTCTCCGCACTATGTGTCGACAAAATGAAAGCGATTAGGAAGTTTGTTGTTCTGGAGTTGAAACCGCTCCTCTAACAAACGACTCGGGAGACCTTGCTGTCGGAATATCCCAATACGCTTCGCGCTCTTCATAATCACGCATACATCCCTCGTGATTTTCCTACAACGGGATTGATTCGCAGTGATACGTGAAGAGAATTTTTCCGGGAGACTGCTCGAGCGAGGGTGTGTCGTTCATCTCAGTTTTTTCTAATGCCGGATAGCTTTCTTCAATAGTGCAGCTCTCGTACATTCGTTTTCGATACTTTCGAAGTAGATCGATATGGTCAAGGAGGTAGTTGGGACTTTTGGTAGTTCATTTTTCGTTTTGATTGCTATCGTTTTTTCGAGCAGACTTGCACTAAACAGAGAGATTCTCTCTCTCTCTCTTTCTGTTGATGGATGACTGCAATCGATTCTGTCGTGTATGATAATTGTTCTTTCTCGATCAGACCTTGATATTATTTGTATAGTACTAGTCAAGTCTTGAAGATGTTTCAAATTTTGTTAAATTAAAATGAATGAATTACCGAAATGAATTGAGAGATTGAAATGTATGAAAAGTTTATTAATGAGAATGAGATCAGGAAATGGTTGCCATAGCTCAATTCAGTCAAAGCTTATAAATTTTTAGGCTAGGCTATGCTTTTTTTTCTCGCATGACACTTCAGGTCATCTTAAGAATGCATGTTAAACCCTATTTTTTCTAAGGTTTATGTAATACCGTTAATATAGTGGCTACGGGCAACAGCCTTCAGGTTCAAGTTTTTTTGTTAATTTGCCAGAAAACCAATGAAAAACACCAGAACAATTTTCGAGTATACCCGGGGAGGAAGCAACTAAATACCCAAATAAAACGTGGTTTATCGTTAAAAATATTATATCTTCGGTGATAAAGTTTTATCATTATGGCGTAAGGTGCTCGTAAAGTTGTTTCATAAGTTTTTACTTTGGGAACGCATGATTTGTCTTGTATACTGTGAACAGTCATTCTTCAACGTTCCACATTAAAAATCAGTCGGTGGTTTTTCTTTTATAATGTACGCTTCTCTTGAAACAAATGTTGACCATTTCGATGATTTGCGGGATATATCTTCGAATAATAATTGTTTAGTTAGAGTCGGTCCAAAAACATTCGCACAGACTGGTACATATATAACTATCAAGTTCTACAATAAGACAAAGAGGATAATTTCAAGTATTGACAAGGAATAACGTTGTCAATTGGTGAATTCGAGTCCTTTGCGGACAATTAAACAGAAATCAAAAGATTGACGAAAGGATAAAATTAAGAAGTGACTGAAAAACGTAAAAAAAGCGAAACAAATCTAAAAAAAACTTGTGCTCGGAAAAACGATGATAGCTGTTTGATTGTGTAACACTAATAACTCGTTATTTTATTGAAACTACAAAGCAGAGGTTGAAGCATTGTATGAGCAATACCCTGATTATTTCAAACAGTTCCGTGAAAATTACAAAAATTTCAGCGTCAACCACGAATCCAATTTCTCTGGCTTTGCTTTAAATGCAAGTTTTGCCGTAACCCCCCATGCGACCAAATAAAATTTTTGCAGTTTTCCGATTGACAACAAAAAAATCATCATGTGCTGATCGATTTGACAAAAGGATCTATCGATTTACTACACAAGATGACCCCAAAAGCCTTCGTCGTCCCTTACCTTCTCTCTACGTTCAAAAATTTGTTTTTAAGTTGCTCCAAGTGTCAACTGTCTCGCCCTCTGACAGAAAAATTGAAAATAGGTGTGAATTTTAACTCTATCAACAATCTAGATGTTAGTGATGTTCGAGTTCGCAGACAATTGATTCAAGTTTCCTTCGGATTGCAGACTAAATCTGTTCAAACTCAGACTGACATGATTAATAAAGTAACCATTGAACGCTTTACTATTATTTTGAATGATGAAAACTGCTGATGATTTTCTAGATTAATTGACATAATTTTAAGTGTTCATGGTTGTATGGAAACTGATTCAAACACTCTGTTTGTGAAATTTATCATGAAGAAGAAAATCAAATTTTAAATAATGTTTTTCTTCTGCTCTTGTATAAAAAATTGTTACTACAACTGCAGGAGGCAATCCCGAGGACCATAGCGACGAGCAACGCCGAGTTAGCTATCGCCCACTAAACCAAATGGCCAAGCCTTATTATTTCGAAGGACTAGATCTAAAATTTTCCGCAAGTTAACAAAAACATCAAAAAATAGTTTAAAATCAAATATGTTAAGCAGGTCTTATAAAATCATGGTCATTAACGTTGAAACCTCTTGAGAGTCTACTTGTAATTATAGCATGAGCAACATAAATACAATAAAAACCGCATAAGACTGAATTGGCAGATTTTATTGGTTTTTCATCAGTAGTTGATTTCCGTCGTGAATCGTACGTCGCATATTCTTGTACACGAGGGAATACTCATATGATCTTTTATATAGAGGATCTGCAAAGAATATCAGCCCTCCAGCTTGAGCAAAAAGCAACCATTGGGTTCTAGATTGTTCCGAAGGTGAAAATTTTATAATCATGAACGTATTATTGTTTGTCAGTGCCAAAGAAAAACCTGCCGCAAAAAAAAACCTCTCACGCGATATTTCAAATATTTACAACAGTCAAAAAATTCCATCATTTGAAAGTTGTCCATGGCTAGCTTTGGTCATAAGAGTGTTTTTGATAATTTTTTAAATCTAAACGCACATAAACTGTCGATGCACGCTCTACCATATATAACTCAACGCTATTACCGAGAGCTGCGTCAATTTTGATTTCGACCGTAATGTTGCAATTGGTCAATTCAGGATAAATAAAACTGTGTGAAGCCTTCTTAGCAGAAGTGAGATCAAAAACAATAATATAAAATTTATCATAATTAGCGAGACTGTAAGCGTATTGTAATAAATTCTTTTATTGTCTGTTGTTGACATTGGAGTTCCGGCAATTCGTAGGTCGTTTCTGTACACAATGATCTCATTCAACCCAAACGTCTGGTAATGAACGGTGCGTTTTAGTGCCTGCTTAGGGCTTTTTCTTTTTGTTGCAACTTCTATCAGTTCTGGAGCTGTTTGAAGAAGTAGTACTTTTCCGATCTTTTTTGCTGCGGGTTTCACAAACACTCGAGCCAATGGAAGTGCCACCCTTCCTATTCCTAAGGCTGTTGCACCGAAGCCACTGCCTAGATGTCTTTAATATCCCAAAAAAATTGGTAGATTTGCTTGGTTGTGGTGAAATGAATCCATATTGATCAATTGCTTAAGTTACGAAATTTCAAAGTCAGAACAAATTCCCCCCAATGAAAAGAAAAATTCCTCCAGTATCTGTACGGAAGTTCACAGAAAAATTGGAAATTTTGTTGAACAAAAGCTTTTTAAAGTCCAAATTGTTAAACACTTTAAGATAATTTGGTTCAATTGCTCTTGCGTAACCGTTTTTCACTCGACAATTTGTTACAATGGCTCGTAACAGGCGTGCTTTTGTGTCTCCGACTGTTTGATAATGAATTATGTCCAGGTCATTCAACATAAGCTGAGTAGTAGCACATACATCAAGGGAATACTCAGCAAAAAGATCTTGGGTAGTGAATATGCTAAATTTTGATCTTACTTGTTTGTAACCTATATGATAACCAGTTTAGTCTCTAACGCCTTTGAATCCAAGTAGACCCATAAATGCATCCATAATGAAAGATGTTTGGTTATAGGATCTATAACGTAACCCAATTTCTCTAATTCTGTCTTTGTTCTCATCCGGTATTTGGTCAATGCTCGTGTGCTCTCTTTTGTTAGTTTTGCTTTATCTCCAAAGTAAGGTCTGGAGATCTCGTCTTTCTCAATTTTCATGGTTGCTATAACCCGATCGATCTTTATTGTAGTATACAATGTTGTTGCCAGTTACATTGTTTATCTGAGCAGCGAAAGTAATTTCTTTTATTGCTACTCTCAATTCACCTTGCAAAATTATTTATTCACTCAGAAGATTTTCAAATTTGCCAGAGTGTTATCTTTAAAAACGTTCATTGATGCAGATGAAGCTAGGGTAATTGTGAAGGAACTTCATGGGATAAAAAGCTGAAATAGCCCTCAGTCATGATTGTTTGTGATTTCTCTTTCTCCAGAATCCAAATTAGTTCAGACTCTAAAAACTTTCCCTCAATCGGTTCTCTAATAGTAACAATCAATTTTTATGTAATAGGAATTCGTGTTGGTATGTCAAATCTTCAACACTTCTTCGGTGAACGCGAGTGTGTGTAACGCGATTGTCTACTTTGGTGAGTCTAACATAATCACCGACATAAAGCTTTGAATGTCGAACTTTTTTTAAAGACTGTTCTGCTCTTAATGAAACCAGGCGAGGAATAATTTTTTTGAGTTTCTTCGTTTGGTATAAGTTTTGTAACACGATTTGTTCTTGAATTAACTGCATTGACAAATCTGGCAAATTGTCAATTTAAATATCTATATATCTTATTCATCTATATCACATTTGACCGGTTCTTTTTTATCGTCCGTTAACAGTTTAAACTGTTCTTGTGGGGGTTCAGCTTTTTCCGTAAATGTTTCCGTCGTTGCAGTAGTCTTACTAGTTTGAGGAGGTAATAGGGGTCTAAGCCGTTTAGGGTAGGATAGTTGAGTGTGATTATGTTTATTACTTCTTTCATGAAGAACACGCGCAACATGTGGTTGTTCTTTAACATATAAGGGTTTCAGAATTAGAATGAATTCTTCAGCAGTCATAATCAAGTTGTGAGGTATTTGTAACAAAATACTTTTGAAAAATTTTGATTTATTCAAGCGTCTATCCAAAAGATATAAATGCTGAACATCAAGAGGCGACTTGAACAAAATGATGTGTTTAGTGTTCTTCAAATCAATCGTACGAGACCATCGAATTTGAAAAAAAATGTATGCTGAATATATAATACGTCTATCCCTCTATGTCTAACCGCTGTTGCTAAACTAACAAATTCCTTGTCATCATCGACGTCTTCACATGAATCCTCGAAAACTAAAAGAAAATTTTCTAAGTCTCTTATAGATTCGAATCCGTTGAATTTTATGAACTTCACATTGCTTTTGCGAGAAGACATTTTTTCTAAGAATGCAGACTGCATCTTTGCGTAAAGATAAATAACGGTTATAAAGTTAGTGTAAACATCCAGATTTTGATCAAGATTTTGAAAATTAGTTCAGTTTTCCCGGATTCTGAGGGTCCCACTATCGCCATGAAAACTCTTGTCGAAGTGTCAATCGTTTTATTCATTTCCTTGGGTTTGGTAGTGCGTAACCAACCAAGCCGGATAAAATCGAAAACCAAACTGAAGTTTCTTCGAAAATAATTCAGTTAAAGAAAGTTTGAGATTGCAGAAAGTTGTAAACTTAGAACAACTACCATTTGCGTAACAAAAAGTATTTCAGACATTGCAAAGTTACATTGTTAAAAAACTTCCAGTTTTTTTTTCACTGTTTGTCTCGTTATAAACAAACTCTGTTACTTTTAATGCGTCAGATTCTTCTACTACTGCTGTTGTTTCTGACATTTGAGAAACGATTTATTCTACAGACTGTGTTAGAATGTTTCTTACTGTGAATGAAGCTTGTAAAAAAAATCATTAAATTAAATTAGGATTATGAACAGTACAAAACTTCATAACGTGTTAAGTCTCTATTATTTATGCCATGCATTTCTAGAACATAGTTTGCTGGAATAACTGCATTTTTTTGTAGTACATTTTTTTCTTCACAGTATCCTCTTTCACAATTGTCCTCAGCTCTTTGGGCAGTTCACTGCTGTTTAGATCCATCTGAACTCCTGGCTGAAGTTTGGGTACTAAGACTATTTCGGGAAGATATAATCCTCGCTTGCTGGCTAACTTTTCTGATAAATTTGAATCTCTGGAAGTATACAAATTGATCAATAAGTGGAAACAAATCTTCTTCGGAAATTTTTATTTGCTTCTTCCTCTGAAAAGTTGGGCCGCTGCAATCAGTACACTTTAGTCTTGTTAATGAAAATTTAATATCACCCTCTGAAGTCAACCACGCACAAATCATTGGAGTTAGGTATGTCTCCACTTTCGCTGATCTCTCGCTGTTGTTCAGATTTTAACCAATCATAAATCACCTTGATTTTCTTCAGGGCACAAGCCTTTCTGTAGTTTTAATGAGGTATATGTCTCTTGCAACTTGGCTCTTGATATTTTTTAAAATTTAAGTTTTCAACCCGAACAAATCATCTAGGTTTTTAACTTTTTGGTCCAAGTGCTTGGCCAAATGTTCTGTTTTTTTTTCTTCTAGATAAAAAAACGGTGCTATGATTTCTCAACACAAAGTTCATGTTCCCTTGGGAGTACTATTCTCCGCTTTCCGAAGGGAAACCGTGTAAATAATTTGTTAACCAGTTGTAAATTTTTTGTTTGAGCTTTGGTGGTAAGTTGAGATTCACTGGAGGTTAAAAAATTAGTCGTTCCCTGTTTTCTGAAGTTGTTATAGCTATTTCTTCAAACATAATAGCTTTTCTGTTGTAAATAAAGCCTTCCACCTCAAGCACAACTGACTCCTCGCATAGCATTCTATCAAAGGATAAACTTCAGGTTTCTTCACTTTAATGAAAAGGCAGAAAGCTATTCCACTTAAAATCCCCAATAATCTGTTGGTACATTTCCAGGGCAACATGAAACAGTCCGTGGGATCCTCTTGTTACAAAACTAGTGAATAAATCCGGCCGCATCGTGCAAAATAGCGTGCAATTGTAAAAATTAAAAAGTCGTGGGTAAGAATTTCAGAACTAACAAAGAACAGAGAACATGCAGCTAGAAAACAGTTTCGTCGGTTAGAATTATAATGATAAATTTGTTTTAGAGACGTATCAGTTTTGCGAATTAAATTTAAATCAATAGGATTTACTCTGCTTTTTTGGACTGGCCTGGTTTTTTTCAATTTCTCTCTAACCTGCTGAAATTCAAGCCAGCAGAAATAAAAGTGACCTTGCAGATACCATTTAGACTCACTAAGATATCGGTGGTAAAAAATCCAATAAAACCTCAGGCAGTTTTTTGTATTTTGATAGCTTGTTTAAAGACAGACGGACTTTTCTATCCCAGTCTTTATCAACCCATGTTGAATTAAATTCAAATTAATAGTGAAATACATTCTCATAAACAGCAATATTAAGATAGATCACAGTATCATACTTTTGTTTTGTAGAATTGCACAAGGTGAATTGTTCAAGCTCGATCAAAAATTAAAAAAAATTAACTTTGAAAGTTAACTCGTTTTCTTTCTTTGAATTTTTTTCCCTCTCGTGAAACACATAGCGTTCATTAGAGAATTTGAAAAAAGAGATTTTGGCTGGAGAAACTCTCATTTGTAAAGGTACATTATCGATATCCTCAGTACGCCGATTTCCCTCTAACTTCATTTTCCTTATTGCAAAGTTTGACAACATTGTCATTTGAAACAAATTTACCTGTCAAAGCTCGCCGCCTTCGGAGAGTAATTTCCATTTACTGCTTTTTCACCATAATTTATAGCTCAAGATAGGGAATTAGTTTACTGTTCACAGCTGTTAAATTACGCTGCCAAAGTTGCCGCGGGGTTGTAGTTATGCCATAAAAGTCAATTCCAACTCACTTAAAAATTTCAACTAGGTCAAAGTTTCATTTGTTACCCTAAAATTACCCTAAAATTTCAATTATTACCCTAAAATTAAATAAATTATCCCAAAATATAGTTTCCCAAAAATTCAAGGACTCTTTCGCAGGATTATGCCTTACGAGAGTAATAGGAAGGAAACCCTTTTGGATCCGGGACACGATATAAAACTAATTCATATATATTTACAATTTAGCACTTCTACAATTTTTGATAACTTTTATTAGAGATTCCAATTTTTTTTTTTCGTTTTTTTTTTACCATTTACCTCTTTTTGTTTCGAACGTACTCTCGATTATCAAAATCAGTAATAAAGACACGGAAAGACCGATGAGTTGGCTCTCAAACCTTGTTATTTTTGTCACAAAATTGAACGCGTTTTCAAGTTTTCCACCTTACTAAAATATTATGATGCTTCAATTCAACATCATAGACACTTCTTTTTGCTTAAATTTTTTTTGCAAACACTGTTTCTAATGTCATTAGCAAAAAAAAACTTCGTCAATTTTTCTAAACCATCTTTCTTGGCGCAAAAAAAGTAATTGACGGTAAATTGATCTGCTTTCAATATTTCTAGTTCTAGGATATGAAAATAACGCATTTTTGCAAAAAACATGATAACATGAAAAAAAAAATCATTTTTCTGTTAAAACAATTCAAATTGGCCGTGATGGAAACTTTTAAAACGAGGTTTTGGTGCTTTGAATGACATTATGGTCCAGCTGAACGTTATTTAGTTTG